>NW_024422518.1:0-1486 GCF_014898765.1 Herpailurus yagouaroundi | reverse complement strand
AATAGCCAAAGCAATCTTGCAAAAGAAAAGGAAAGCTGGTGGAATCACAAATTTGGACTTCAAGTTATATTACAAAACTGTAGTAATCAAGACAGCATGGTACTGGCTCAAAAACAGACACATAGATCAATGGAACAGAATAGAAAACCAAGAAATGGACCCATAACTATATGGTCAACTAATCGTTGAGGAAACAGGAAAGAATATCCAATGGAAAAAAGTTTCTTCAAAGAATCGTGTTGGGAAAACCGGGCGGTAACTTGCAAAAGAATGACACTGGACCACTTTCTTACATCATTCACAAAAATAAATTCAAAATGGATGGAAGACCAAAATGCCAGGAGATCATAAAAGTCCTTGAAGGGAGCACAGGAAGTAATGTCAATGACATAGACCACAGCAACATTTTCCTAGACATGTCTCCTGAGGCAAGGGAAACAAAAGCATAAATAAACAATTGAGACTACATCAAAATAAAAAGCTTTGCATAACAAAGAAAGAAATCAATAAAATTTAATGACAACCTGAATGGGAGAAGATATTTACAAATGACATATCACATAAAGGGTTAGTATTCAAAATAAAGAACTTATACAACTCAACACTCAAAAAACAAATAATCCAATTTAAAAATAGGAAGAAGACATGAACAGCCATATCTCCAAAGAAGACTTATAGATGGCCTACAAACACATTGAAAGATGCTCAACATCACTCATCATCAAGGAAATACGAATCAAAACTACAACGAGACATCACCTCACACCAGTCAGAATGGCTAAAATCAACAACACAAGAAACAGCAGGTGCTGGATAAGATGTGGAATAAAAGGAATCCTCTTCCACTGTTTGTGGGAATGCAAACTAGTGGGCCTATGGTGGAAAACAGTATGGAGTTTCCTCAAAAAGTTAAAAATGGAATGACCCTATGGTCTTGGAATTGCACTACTGGGTTTTTACCAAACAATACAAAAACACTAATTCAAAGTGATACATGCACCCCTATGTTTATTGCAGCATATTTACAATAGCCAAAATATGGAAGGAGCCCAAGTGTCTATCAATAGTTGAACAGATAAATATGTGGTATATATACACAATGGGATATTATTAAGCCATAAACAAGACTGAATCTTGCCATTTTTAATGAGAGTATAATCTCAGCAAACTTAAGTCAGTCAGAGAAAAAATACCATATCATCTCACTCATATGAGGAATTTTAGAAACAAAACAAATGAACATATGAGGGAAAAATGACAAACCAGGAAACATGCTCCTAACTATGCAGAAGAAACTGAGGGCTACTGGAGGGGAAAAGGGCAGGGGGATGGGTTAAATAGGGAATGGATATTAAGGAGGGCATTTGTTCTCATGAGCACTGGGAGTTAAATGTAAGTGATGAATCTTAAATTCTGCACCTGATAATAATATTACATTGTATGTTAACTAAGTGGAATTTAAATAAAAATTTGGATAAATAATAAA
>NW_024422517.1:0-7527 GCF_014898765.1 Herpailurus yagouaroundi | reverse complement strand
TCTTTCTTTTTTTCTTCAATATATGAAATTTAAAGTTTCTGTTTTTAACACTGTACTTTGAATGCCTTCAAATTGCGGAGCTGTCAAAAGATTTTTATTGATGTGTCTTTCTTTCTTTTCATTTGTATATCTCTCTATATACACATCTGTAGAAGTAACGTTCATGCTGTTTCATGTGGATACGGAATAAAGAAGAAAAGGAATGGTTTTGTAAAATAACCAACATACCGGTGCCTAAATGTTCATTTGATAAATGACTATGGTCTAACATTTTACCTGTCCTAAACACAGTGTTTTCCCATCTTGCTCTTTTGGGACTTTTTGCTTCTTGGAGACACACACACACACACACACACAAATCAAACTTGTACCTGGCCAGTGAAAATGGATTTTACAAAGTCTGTTCTAACGATAGTTTCAAGAATCTTAAAGCAAGAGGAGATGGTAAATATCCTTGAATGAGACCTGTTACTTCCTGATGATGCAGGCTCCAGTCATATCCGTAAAGGAATTAGAGGCAGAGCAGGAAGAGAACGCAGGTCTCCCACACTCTGTTCAGTACACCATGTTGAGTGAGGCAGCCCCGTGAGCCTTCCCTTGGCCTACATTTAACACACATTTGATACTCTGGGTTCTAAACCCTCAACACGTTAGAATTACCATATTGGATGTGAGAGGAAGGGAAGAAGTTGTGCCGTCAAATCTGCTGTAACTGTCAGACAGGAGATGACAGTAAATAATGAGGTCAGAGCCCAGTCACCAAAACCCAAATCCAGCAGGCTGAGGCCACTAGGAGAAGGGTAAAGAGAGAGCCTTATATGTATCTCAGAAGTCCTAGAATTTACCACTGCATTATAGAACAGTAAAGTACTAGTTTTAGTGGGGAAAAATCATTAAGAAATGGATAAATTATGTTCACCATAGGTGATCTGGAAAAGCAGAGAAATGCCTCTGAAGTTTGGAAAGACAGGCAAAATGAATAGAATTCAATTCAACAGTTTTCTAAACGGGTACAAGTATTACCAGTTTTGTTTCCTACTTTTAAAAACGTCAGTGGATATTAACCAGACAAGAACGTGGTGGCTTTGTTTCTTGTTTGAAATTTTCTGTATTAAAAAAAAAAAAAAGAACAAAAGAAAAAAATAATTACAAGCCTTTTACTGAAGGCATTTTAAAAGAGCTTTTAATGAGCACTGTTGGAGAATTAGAAACAATCAAATATTGCTTATAGGAATAATTCAGCTAGCTACAAAAATAGTTCATAAAGAATTCTCATGCCAGTTATAATATCTATCATCAAAAAGATAGGAGATAACAATTGCTGGTGAGGATGTGGAGAAAAAAAAAACCCCGCCGGGTACTAGTGATGAGGTTGCAAATTGGTGCAGACACTGTGGAAAACAACAGTATGGAGTATCCTCAAAAGATTCTAGACAGAACTACCTTGGGGCGCCTGGTTCGCTCAGCCAGTGGAGTGTCCGACTCCGGGTTGTGGCTCAGGTCATGATCAAGCCCTGAGTTGGGCTCTGAGCTGAGTGTGGAGCCTGCTTAAGATCCTCTCTCTCTTTCCCTCTGCCCCTCTCTTCTGCTCATGCTCCCTGGCTCTCTCTCGCTCTCGCTCTCTCTAAAAAGAAAAAAAAAAACTACCAGATGATCCAGAAATTCCACTTCTGGGATTATATCTGAAGGAAATCAAAATAGAATGTTGTGGAGAGATCTGCACCCCCATGTTATAGCATGTTTATTATTTATAATAGCTGAGGCATTGAAATAACTTAAGCTTCCATCGACAGATGAATGGATAAAGAAGTTGTGATACACATACACACACCCAGGAATATTATTCAGCCATAAAAAAGAAGGAAATCCTACCATTTGTAACAACATAATATGCATCGAGAGTATTATGCAAAGTGAAATGAATCTGATAGAGAAAGACAAATACTATACGATCTCACTGATATGTAGAATCTTAAAACAAAACAAAACAACAAACTCACAGGAAAAAAGATCAGATGTGAGTGGCAGAGGCCAGGGATATGGGGTAAAGTAATTGGATGAAGGTGGTCAAAAGGTACAGACTTTCAGTTATAAGATGATTAAGTACTGGGATATCACATACAATATGAGGAATGTAGCTGACACTGATATATGATATTATATGATATTATATGACATATGAGAGTTATTAAGAGAGTAAATCCCAAGAGTTCTCACCACAAGGAAATAATTTTGATTTTCCTGTTTTTTTCTATCTATATGAGCCGATGGATGCTACCTAAACTCATTATGGTAATCATTTCACAATGCATATGAGTCAAGTCATTATGCTATACACCTTAAACATAAAAACAATTCTATTTGGGGGCAAAATATGTATGATTATAGGACTATGTGCTTTAACTTTTTTACAACCTATGAACATTTCATGCTCATTTCACTGAGTATGATCAAAGGGTCACAATTATTGGGATATTTGATTAAACATACCAAGCGCAAATTGTCTGCCTCGAGTAATTTTATCTGAATAGTCTGGGTTACCTTACTGGTCAAATTAACTGGATACTTGCCAAATTTATGCCATTTAGAGATAGACGCTCTGCGAGAGGAGTAATATTTTAGCATTAATTTTTATAAGTAGGTAGTTGCTGGCTTTTCTAAAGATATTTAAAAACTGTTGACTTTGTGCCTAGATAGTATAAAAAAAATCCCTTTCTTTGCTGTCACCTATCCCACCTTACAGATAGTCATTAAAATAAAAAAAAAAATGAAAGAGTATAAAAATCTTGGAAAATTTTCCGTGTGTGTGTGTGTGTGTACACTTTTCTATTTTGAACAGATTTGATTTCTGTTCTGCATTCCATATCAACAGGAGTGTTGGAGTCCCTGTCACCAATGCTTTCCTTTTTGTTTGTTTGCAGTCACCTGGGCAGCCTCGTCACAGTTCTCTCCAGGCAGCATATGCGGTGGCTGTGGGACATCAGCGGACGGAAGCCATTTTGGATAGGCAAGTGTCTGCGCTGAGGAGGGAGGCAGGAACATGAAGGAGGCATCTCCTTCCCCTGGGCCAAATAATTGTGGTTTGCAGTAACAGGCAACAGTTCCATGATTGGACAGTCTATTTTTTCTTTTTTGGAGGGGGCACCCAGTGGATGGTCTGCCTTTTAAAACTCATTTTAGTTACACAATGCTTTCATTTTTGGAGATCTATCTCAAAGAAATAATAAGGGATGTGGCTTGGATTATAGGTAAGACAATTCAACAAATGGTATTTCTAAAAGTAACGGGGCGCCTGGGTGGCGCAGTCGGTTAAGCGTCCGACTTCAGCCAGGTCACGATCTCGCGGTCCGTGAGTTCGAGCCCCGCGTCAGGCTCTGGGCTGATGGCTCAGAGCCTGGAGCCTGTTTCCGATTCTGTGTCTCCCTCTCTCTCTGCCCCTCCCCCGTTCATGCTCTGTCTCTCTCTGTCCCCCAAAAAAAATAAATAAATGTTGAAAAAAAAATTAAAAAAAAAATAAAAGTAAAAAATTAGAAGCACTTGTCAATAGGGGATGGTTAAATAAATTATAGTATAGCCACAAGAAGGAGTATTTAATATTTAATGCTTTTGTAAGGCATAAAATATTAAAGACATAACAAAGTGCTTTATGTTTATTATTTCATTCAAGAAATACACGTTGGAAGCATATTATATATAAAATACATAACGTATTGCATTTGTGGCAGGTGCTAAGTAAAAAAGCAGAGTCCACAGCGATATGAAGCAGAAAATAATTATGAGAAAAAATTTATATACATGTGATATATATATGCATATGGTATATACATATGCATATATAAAGAAATACGTTAAAGAATTAGAAATGTTTGCAGCTATTGACAAGTATAGGCGATCTTAATTTTATCCCTTGTTTTCTGAAGTTTTAACATCTTCAATTTTAACAAGAATACAAATCTCTTCAGATTCTATTTTTAGAAGTAGAATTCTCAGGGCGCTTCAAAGTCAGTATTTCCACCGTCTGACCTTGAAGGTATTGGATTTCAGGGAACTGTACTAAACCCAATCTTGGCTTCTCCGAATCTCTGTAATACTTAGTACATCTCGAAATTCTGAAATTTTCTGAGTGTATGAAGTCAAAGCTAGAGGAGACATTTTCTTCACTTCCACAATGACTGATTTCAAGGCTCTGTTCCCACAGAATACTTAGGCATAGCATCTTCTGATCAAAGATGCAAGGAAACAATCCGGAAGGAGATAGTTCATTTTATTCTACCCCAAAATATTGAGGGAGGCTCACTCAGGAGGTTATAGGTTATGCAGCTAAGACTATTTTCATGGTTAAATTTGGTCGGGAGATGTCAGATCATGCTGTTACAGGGGATTCTTTTCTGATTTTATTCTCTTTATTTCTATTATGAAGGAGAGCGAGGAGGAGGAATGTTTCTTTAAGAAAAATTACAAAAGCTTTGCAACACTGAAGTGTAATTTGTAAAATTGCCAGTGGGAGTAGAGAGGCAAGTTGAGAAAAGCTGCTTTTTGTTGGAATTATAGCCGACTGAAAAAAAATCTTACGTTCCAGACTAAAAATAATATCTAGTTAAGCTACTTTCGAATATGAAAACCAAGAGATTTAAATAGCAAAGAAGAAGAACTATAGACAAGAGTGTAACCTGTTTCCCTGGGATAGGAGTTCTGCCTGTGGAATAATACGAATAATAATTGCCATTTATTAGACATGCATGCGTGCTGTGAAACGTACATGCATTATCTTATTTCATACTGAAAATGGCCCTCGACATACTATTTTTATTCCCATTTCTTAGATGAGGAAACTAAAACTCAAAGTGGTTAAGCGACCTGCCCGAAGATGCTCAACTAGCGAGGATTTGGATTCGGATCGGCCAAATGTTCTCACCTGTGTCTTAGGATTCCCAGATCCTATTCTGTGTTTCAGAACGTAGGCTCATGTTTGTACATGATTGCTGAGATTAGAGCAAGAGACTGACGTGATACCCAAGCATAAATGTAATAAAATAATTTGGCACATTCTTTGGTTCACATCAGGTTTGAATGACCAAGTGCATGCTGGCCACTGGGAGTGGATTGGTGGTGAACCTGTCGTCTTCACCAACTGGAGGAAAGGCCCCCTTCAACGTTCAAAGCCTGGGAAGAACTGTGTTTTGGCTCAAAGACAAGGGAAATGGCAAACGCAGGACTGTAGCAAGAGCAGACCTCACAGTTACGTGTGCTCCAGGAAACTCGAAAAGTAACTAGCCTTACAGGTGCCCACTTGGAATTTCTCACCTATTTATTTACAGGATTTGTACATGTTGTTCAATAGAAGACAAGGTGTCATGATTGACTTGGTACGTTTTTTTTTTTTTTTTTTTTTTAATCATAGTTTATGAGTGATTCTATCTGGTAAAAAAGGAACATAGAAGAAGAGTTCCAGGAAGATCGATCAATGAATATTTCTTTAGGGAAGACAGACAATTCTTGGATTTCAATACATTTCAGAATAAATGCCTGAAGTATTATATGGTCCAAGATTTGCTGATTCCAGGAGACTCCCACCCTGACCCCACTCCATATCTGAGTCAGTACCAATTTCATGGTCCTTGGATTTTTTTTAAATCCCAATATCTCAAATGAGCCCATTCCAAAATCTGTATTGCTGGTGCTTCTCCCACTTCAGTCTGAGTAAAAGAAATTCTACCGGTTCCTTAAATCACAGCTGAGGTGCCATCGTTGCTTTGTCCCTTTGGAGGTCTTTCACATGTGAACCCTAAGATAAGAGGCTGTGGATAAAAAGAGTATTGTGCGTGGTGGAAAAGGAAAGCTTTACATGGGCGAATCTCACAGATGGAAACTCATTTGCAAAGCTCTAGTTCAAGTGGGAATTCAGAGGCTACCTGTACCCTAGAGGTCTACCCATCACCACTCGTGAGACAGATTGCTTTCTTCAATGAAAATGTTGGCCTTGTACCATTCCAAAGCCAATCATTCCATTTCCCTGGCCTTATAGATTCATGAGAAATCTGAAGCCACCCGAACCTCTCTTTTCATTTGTGTGTGTAGTACGCAGTGACATTTGTCAAGGACGTTTGAAATAGAGTATATGTGAATGAGGGTTACAAGTTGGAAGAAAAACGCTGCTTCCTCAGAAGTGTCCCAATGAACTATGTTGATGAACAAAGAAAAATAATACTGAAAACAGAGCCCTTGAAAACCTATATTCTCAGGAAGGATTTTGATATAATTTTGAGCCCTGAAGTCTTTAATATTTGTAGAAATGGCACGCTAACTTGATTCGCTAACATAAAGGTACCTTATTAATTTATAATATCAGCAGAACAAAACATTTTTGTACCAGTGAGACGTGTTGCAGCCTTACAAGAACTCCCATCTGAAATCAAGGTTTAATTACAGGAAATTAGAAATTTACTTCTGAAGCATGCGCTCTAAATTTTCCTCTTTTCATAATCACTGAAAAGAACGGTTGTGCCAAATGTAACTTTCTCTCTGAGCACCGGTGTAATTTCAGCATCAAAATGGGGTTCCCAAGTAGACGAAAGCTTTGGTGCAGGTTTTATTATAATAACATGTTCAGCAAAACTAAAATAAACTGAAGAGATTCAGTCCGATTTCTGGATATAACACATGACCAGCTTGTTTTATTTCTGCTCATTTATCGAGATTTTAGTTATTAGAAGTATTTACAAAGAGCAGCTGGGATAAAGTTTAGGCATTAATGGCATCGCGGAATCAGAAGGCTCCTTACCTTAGGTATCACGAGTAGTCTGGACTGATACAACATCCAGATCTCTTGTATGACACAAGCATTCTCTGGTATTTAACCAAAAGATGCAAAACCTACCCTCCATACCAGCTCCGATCCTTTCTGGTCCACGGGCCTCTGCAGTGTGGGCAGGTGAGATGCCAGTTAAAGAAACGATGAGTTGTTTACCTAAAGAGGTCCATCCGAGGAGGGAAAGTAAAAATTCAAGAAATGGAGAACTCAGGGGCCACTTCTTCCTACTAAAACCCTAGGACTATGTTAACTAGTTAAAACTGGGAATCCAGAACCATGGCTGTTAAGTAGAACCTCGTCAGTGCGGTAGATTTTATCATACTTTTCTGAAATGACAATGATATGTAAGTGTAATTGCAAATGTTAGCACAAGGAGAGGGTGTTTTGATTCGTATAGTGGCTAGAAATATGAGAATAATATTTTTAAGCATTCCTACTTGTGAAGGCAGCAATCAGGTTGTAATAGCCAAGTAATTGAAAGAAGATAACAAACAAGCATTCGGACAAGTTGGGGAGCTGGGCAATATTTATCATGAACTTATTCCTTTCTCATATTCCTTTCTCCATTCCCCTTTGACTCAGGGGGGAAAAAGAAGTAAATGATTGTTATCTGAAAAATAGACAGACAGGCAAACACACACACACACACACACACACACACACACACACACACACAAGCAAAAAAAGGAGCGGGGGGCACCTAACTGGCTCAGTCG
>NW_024422516.1:0-7543 GCF_014898765.1 Herpailurus yagouaroundi | reverse complement strand
TCTTTCTTTTTTTCTTCAATATATGAAATTTAAAGTTTCTGTTTTTAACACTGTACTTTGAATGCCTTCAAATTGCGGAGCTGTCAAAAGATTTTTATTGATGTGTCTTTCTTTCTTTTCATTTGTATATCTCTCTATATACACATCTGTAGAAGTAACGTTCATGCTGTTTCATGTGGATACGGAATAAAGAAGAAAAGGAATGGTTTTGTAAAATAACCAACATACCGGTGCCTAAATGTTCATTTGATAAATGACTATGGTCTAACATTTTACCTGTCCTAAACACAGTGTTTTCCCATCTTGCTCTTTTGGGACTTTTTGCTTCTTGGAGACACACACACACACACACACACAAATCAAACTTGTACCTGGCCAGTGAAAATGGATTTTACAAAGTCTGTTCTAACGATAGTTTCAAGAATCTTAAAGCAAGAGGAGATGGTAAATATCCTTGAATGAGACCTGTTACTTCCTGATGATGCAGGCTCCAGTCATATCCGTAAAGGAATTAGAGGCAGAGCAGGAAGAGAACGCAGGTCTCCCACACTCTGTTCAGTACACCATGTTGAGCGAGGCAGCCCCGTGAGCCTTCCCTTGGCCTACATTTAACACACATTTGATACTCTGGGTTCTAAACCCTCAACACGTTAGAATTACCATATTGGATGTGAGAGGAAGGGAAGAAGTTGTGCCGTCAAATCTGCTGTAACTGTCAGACAGGAGATGACAGTAAATAATGAGCTCAGAGCCCAGTCACCAAAACCCAAATCCAGCAGGCTGAGGCCACTAGGAGAAGGGTAAAGAGAGAGCCTTATATGTATCTCAGAAGTCCTAGAATTTACCACTGCATTATAGAACAGTAAAGTACTAGTTTTAGTGGGGAAAAATCATTAAGAAATGGATAAATTATGTTCACCATAGGTGATCTGGAAAAGCAGAGAAATGCCTCTGAAGTTTGGAAAGACAGGCAAAATGAATAAAATTCAATTCAACAGTTTTCTAAACGGGTACAAGTATTACCAGTTTTGTTTCCTACTTTTAAAAACGTCAGTGGATATTAACCAGACAAGAATGTGGTGGCTTTGTTTCTTGTTTGAAATTTTCTGTATTAAAAAAAAAAAAAAGAACAAAAGAAAAAAATAATTACAAGCCTTTTACTGAAGGCATTTTAAAAGAGCTTTTAATGAGCACTGTTGGAGAATTAGAAACAATCAAATATTGCTTATAGGAATAATTCAGCTAGCTACAAAAATAGTTCATAAAGAATTCTCATGCCAGTTATAATATCTATCATCAAAAAGATAGGAGATAACAATTGCTGGTGAGGATGTGGAGAAAAAAAAACCCCGCCGGGTACTAGTGATGAGGTTGCAAATTGGTGCAGACACTGTGGAAAACAACAGTATGGAGTATCCTCAAAAGATTCTAGACAGAACTACCTTGGGGCGCCTGGTTCACTCAGCCAGTGGAGTGTCCGACTCCGGGTTGTGGCTCAGGTCATGATCAAGCCCTGAGTTGGGCTCTGAGCTGAGTGTGGAGCCTGCTTAAGATCCTCTCTCTCTTTCCCTCTGCCCCTCTCTTCTGCTCATGCTCCCTGGCTCTCTCTCGCTCTCGCTCTCTCTAAAAAGAAAAAAAAAACTACCAGATGATCCAGAAATTCCACTTCTGGGATTATATCTGAAGGAAATCAAAATAGAATGTTGTGGAGATATCTGCACCCCCATGTTATAGCATGTTTATTATTTATAATAGCTGAGGCATTGAAATAACTTAAGCTTCCATCGACAGATGAATGGATAAAGAAGTTGTGATACACATACACACACCCAGGAATATTATTCAGCCATAAAAAAGAAAGAAATCCTACCATTTGTAACAACATAATATGCATCGAGAGTATTATGCAAAGTGAAATGAATCTGATAGAGAAAGACAAATACTATACGATCTCACTGATATGTAGAATCTTAAAACAAAACAAAACAACAAACTCACAGGAAAAAAGATCAGATGTGAGTGGCAGAGGCCAGGGATATGGGGTGAAGTAATTGGATGAAGGTGGTCAAAAGGTACAGACTTTCAGTTATAAGATGATTAAGTACTGGGATATCACATACAATATGAGGAATGTAGCTGACACTGATATATGATATTATATGATATTATATGATATATGAGAGTTATTAAGAGAGTAAATCCCAAGAGTTCTCACCACAAGGAAATAATTTTGTTTTTCCTGTTTTTTTCTATCTATATGAGCCGATGGATGCTACCTAAACTCATTATGGTAATCATTTCACAATGCATATGAGTCAAGTCATTATGCTATACACCTTAAACATAAAAACAATTCTATTTGGGGGCAAAATATGTATGATTATAGGACTATGTGCTTTAACTTTTTTACAACCTATGAACATTTCATGCTCATTTCACTGAGTATGATCAAAGGGTCACAATTATTGGGATATTTGATTAAACATACCAAGCGCAAATTGTCTGCCTCGAGTAATTTTATCTGAATAGTCTGGGTTACCTTACTGGTCAAATTAACTGGATACTTGCCAAATTTATGCCATTTAGAGATAGACGCTCTGCGAGAGGAGTAATATTTTAGCATTAATTTTTATAAGTAGGTAGTTGCTGACTTTTCTAAAGATATTTAAAAACTGTTGACTTTGTGCCTAGATAGTATAAAAAAACATCCCTTTCTTTGCTGTCACCTATCCCACCTTACAGATAGTCATTAAAATAAAAAAAAAAATGAAAGAGTATAAAAATCTTGGAAAATTTTCCGTGTGTGTGTGTGTGTGTGTGTGTGTGTACACTTTTCTATTTTGAACAGATTTGATTTCTGTTCTGCATTCCATATCAACAGGAGTGTTGGAGTCCCTGTCACCAATGCTTTCCTTTTTGTTTGTTTGCAGTCACCTGGGCAGCCTCGTCACAGTTCTCTCCAGGCAGCATATGCGGTGGCTGTGGGACATCAGCGGACGGAAGCCATTTTGGATAGGCAAGTGTCTGCGCTGAGGAGGGAGGCAGGAACATGAAGGAGGCATCTCCTTCCCCTGGGCCAAATAATTGTGGTTTGCAGTAACAGGCAACAGTTCCATGATTGGACAGTCTATTTTTTCTTTTTTGGAGGGGGCACCCAGTGGATGGTCTGCCTTTTAAAACTCATTTTAGTTACACAATGCTTTCATTTTTGGAGATCTATCTCAAAGAAATAATAAGGGATGTGGCTTGGATTATAGGTAAGACAATTCAACAAATGGTATTTCTAAAAGTAACGGGGCGCCTGGGTGGCGCAGTCGGTTAAGCGTCCGACTTCAGCCAGGTCACGATCTCGCGGTCCGTGAGTTCGAGCCCCGCGTCAGGCTCTGGGCTGATGGCTCAGAGCCTGGAGCCTGTTTCCGATTCTGTGTCTCCCTCTCTCTCTGCCCCTCCCCCGTTCATGCTCTGTCTCTCTCTGTCCCCCCCAAAAAATAAATAAATGTTGAAAAAAAATTTAAAAAAAATAAAAGTAAAAAATTAGAAGCACTTGTCAATAGGGGATGGTTAAATAAATTATAGTATAGCCACAAGAAGGAGTATTTAATATTTAATGCTTTTGTAAGGCATAAAATATTAAAGACATAACAAAGTGCTTTATGTTTATTATTTCATTCAAGAAATACACGTTGGAAGCATATTATATATAAAATACATAACGTATTGCATTTGTGGCAGGTGCTAAGTAAAAAAGCAGAGTCCACAGCGATATGAAGCAGAAAATAATTATGAGAAAAAATTTATATACATGTGATATATATATGCATATGGTATATACATATGCATATATAAAGAAATACATTAAAGAATTAGAAATGTTTGCAGCTATTGACAAGTATAGGCGATCTTAATTTTATCCCTTGTTTTCTGAAGTTTTAACATCTTCAATTTTAACAAGAATACAAATCTCTTCAGATTCTATTTTTAGAAGTAGAATTCTCAGGGCGCTTCAAAGTCAGTATTTCCACCGTCTGACCTTGAAGGTATTGGATTTCAGGGAACTGTACTAAACCCAATCTTGGCTTCTCCGAATCTCTGTAATACTTAGTACATCTCGAAATTCTGAAATTTTCTGAGTGTATGAAGTCAAAGCTAGAGGAGACATTTTCTTCACTTCCACAATGACTGATTTCAAGGCTCTGTTCCCACAGAATACTTAGGCATAGCATCTTCTGATCAAAGATGCAAGGAAACAATCCGGAAGGAGATAGTTCATTTTATTCTACCCCAAAATATTGAGGGAGGCTCACTCAGGAGGTTATAGGTTATGCAGCTAAGACTATTTTCATGGTTAAATTTGGTCGGGAGATGTCAGATCGTGCTGTTACAGGGGATTCTTTTCTGATTTTATTCTCTTTATTTCTATTATGAAGGAGAGCGAGGAGGAGGAATGTTTCTTTAAGAAAAATTACAAAAGCTTTGCAACACTGAAGTGTAATTTGTAAAATTGCCAGTGGGAGTAGAGAGGCAAGTTGAGAAAAGCTGCTTTTTGTTGGAATTATAGCCGACTGAAAAAAAATCTTACGTTCCAGACTAAAAATAATATCTAGTTAAGCTACTTTCGAATATGAAAACCAAGAGATTTAAATAGCAAAGAAGAAGAACTATAGACAAGAGTGTAACCTGTTTCCCTGGGATAGGAGTTCTGCCTGTGGAATAATACGAATAATAATTGCCATTTATTAGACATGCATGCGTGCTGTGAAACGTACATGCATTATCTTATTTCATACTGAAAATGGCCCTCGACATACTATTTTTATTCCCATTTCTTAGATGAGGAAACTAAAACTCAAAGTGGTTAAGCGACCTGCCCGAAGATGCTCAACTAGCGAGGATTTGGATTCGGATCGGCCAAATGTTCTCACCTGTGTCTTAGGATTCCCAGATCCTATTCTGTGTTTCAGAACGTAGGCTCATGTTTGTACATGATTGCTGAGATTAGAGCAAGAGACTGACGTGATACCCAAGCATAAATATAATAAAATAATTTGGCACATTCTTTGGTTCACATCAGGTTTGAATGACCAAGTGCATGCTGGCCACTGGGAGTGGATTGGTGGTGAACCTGTCGTCTTCACCAACTGGAGGAAAGGCCCCCCTCAACGTTCAAAGCCTGGGAAGAACTGTGTTTTGGCTCAAAGACAAGGGAAATGGCAAACGCAGGACTGTAGCAAGAGCAGACCTCACAGTTACGTGTGCTCCAGGAAACTCGAAAAGTAACTAGCCTTACAGGTGCCCACTTGGAGTTTCTCACCTATTTATTTACAGGATTTGTACATGTTGTTCAATAGAAGACAAGGTGTCATGATTGACTTGGTACGTTTTTTTTTTTTTTTTTTTTTAATCATAGTTTTTTGGTGATTTTTATTGGTAAAAAAGGAACATAGAAGAAGAGTTCCAGGAAGATCGATCAATGAATATTTCTTTAGGGAAGACAGACAATTCTTGGATTTCAATACATTTCAGAATAAATGCCTGAAGTATTAATTATATGGTCCAAGATTTGCTGATTCCAGGAGACTCCCACCCTGACCCCACTCCATATCTGAGTCAGTACCAATTTCATGGTCCTTGGATTTTTTTTAAATCCCAATATCTCAAATGAGCCCATTCCAAAATCTGTATTGCTGGTGCTTCTCCCACTTCAGTCTGAGTAAAAGAAATTCTACCGGTTCCTTAAATCACAGTTGAGGTGCCATCGTTGCTTTGTCCCTTTGGAGGTCTTTCACATGTGAACCCTAAGATAAGAGGCTGTGGATAAAAAGAGTATTGTGCGTGGTGGAAAAGGAAAGCTTTACATGGGCGAATCTCACAGATGGAAACTCATTTGCAAAGCTCTAGTTCAAGTGGGAATTCAGAGGCTACCTGTACCCTAGAGGTCTACCCATCACCACTCGTGAGACAGATTGCTTTCTTCAATGAAAATGTTGGCCTTGTACCATTCCAAAGCCAATCATTCCATTTCCCTGGCCTTATAGATTCATGAGAAATCTGAAGCCACCCGAACCTCTCTTTTCATTTGTGTGTGTAGTACGCAGTGACATTTGTCAAGGACGTTTGAAATAGAGTATATGTGAATGAGGGTTACAAGTTGGAAGAAAAACGCTGCTTCCTCAGAAGTGTCCCAATGAACTATGTTGATGAACAAAGAAAAATAATACTGAAAACAGAGCCCTTGAAAACCTATATTCTCAGGAAGGATTTTGATATAATTTTGAGCCCTGAAGTCTTTAATATTTGTAGAAATGGCACGCTAACTTGATTCGCTAACATAAAGGTACCTTATTAATTTATAATATCAGCAGAACAAAACATTTTTGTACCAGTGAGACGTGTTGCAGCCTTACAAGAACTCCCATCTGAAATCAAGGTTTAATTACAGGAAATTAGAAATTTACTTCTGAAGCATGCGCTCTAAATTTTCCTCTTTTCATAATCACTGAAAAGAACGGTTGTGCCAAATGTAACTTTCTCTCTGAGCACCGGTGTAATTTCAGCATCAAAATGGGGTTCCCAAGTAGACGAAAGCTTTGGTGCAGGTTTTATTATAATAACATGTTCAGCAAAACTAAAATAAACTGAAGAGATTCAGTCCGATTTCTGGATATAACACATGACCAGCTTGTTTTATTTTTGCTCATTTATCGAGATTTTAGTTATTAGAAGTATTTACAAAGAGCAGCTGGGATAAAGTTTAGGCATTAATGGCATCGCGGAATCAGAAGGCTCCTTACCTTAGGTATCACGAGTAGTCTGGACTGATACAACATCCAGATCTCTTGTATGACACAAGCATTCTCTGGTATTTAACCAAAAGATGCAAAACCTACCCTCCATACCAGCTCTGATCCTTTCTGGTCCACGGGCCTCTGCAGTGTGGGCAGGTGAGATGCCAGTTAAAGAAACGATGAGTTGTTTACCTAAAGAGGTCCATCCGAGGAGGGAAAGTAAAAATTCAAGAAATGGAGAACTCAGGGGCCACTTCTTCCTACTAAAACCCTAGGACTATGTTAACTAGTTAAAACTGGGAATCCAGAACCATGGCTGTTAAGTAGAACCTCGTCAGTGCGGTAGATTTTATCATACTTTTCTGAAATGACAATGATATGTAAGTGTAATTGCAAATGTTAGCACAAGGAGAGGGTGTTTTGATTCGTATAGTGGCTAGAAATATGAGAATAATATTTTTAAGCATTCCTACTTGTGAAGGCAGCAATCAGGTTGTAATAGCCAAGTAATTGAAAGAAGATAACAAACAAGCATTCGGACAAGTTGGGGAGCTGGGCAATATTTATCATGAACTTATTCCTTTCTCATATTCCTTTCTCCATTCCCCTTTGACTCAGGGGGGAAAAAGAAGTAAATGATTGTTATCTGAAAAATAGACAGACAGGCAAACACACACACACACACACACACACACACACACACACACACATACACACAAGCAAAAAAAGGAGCGGGGGGCACCTAACTGGCTCAGTCG
>NW_024422515.1:0-19459 GCF_014898765.1 Herpailurus yagouaroundi | reverse complement strand
AATACCTAGGAATAAATCTAACCAAAGAGGCGAAAAATCTATACACTTAAAACTATAGAAAGCTTATGAAAGAAACTGAAGAAGACACAAAAAATGGAAAAAGATTCCATGCTCCTGGAGAGGAAGAACAAATATCATTCAGATGTCAATACTCCCCAAAGCAATCTACATATTCAATGCAATCCCTATCAAAACAACCCCAGCATTTTTCACAGAGCTAGAACAAACAATCCTAAAATGTGTATGGAACCAGAAAATACCCTGAATAGCCAAAGAAATGTTGAAAAAGAAAACCAAAGCTGGAGGCGTCACAATTCCGGACTTCAAGCTCTATTACAAAGCTGTAATCATCAAGACAGTATGGTACTGGCACAAAAACAGACACTCAGATCAATGGAATAGAGAACCCAGAAATGGACCCACAAGCATATGGCCAACTAATCTTTCACAAAGCAGGAAAGAATATCCAATGGAATAAAGGCAATCTCTTCAGCAAGTGGTGCTGGGAAAACTGGACAGCGACATGCAGAAGAATGAACATAGACCACTTTCTTACACAATACACAAAAATAAACTCAAAATGGATGAAAGACCTCAATGTAAGACAGGAAGCCATCAAAATCCTCGAGGAGAAAGCAGGAAAAAACCTCTTTGACTTTGGCTGCAGCAACTTCTTACTCAACACATCTCCAGAGGCAAGGGAAACAAAAGCAAAAATGAACTACTGGGACCTCCTCAAAATAAAAAGCTTCTGCACAGTGAAGGAAACAATCAGCAAAACTAAAAGGTAACTGACAGAATGGGAGAAGATATTTGCAAATGACTTATCAGACAAAGGGTTAGTATCCAAAATCTATAAAGAACTTATTAAACTCAACACCCAAAAAACAAATAATCCAGTGAAGAAATAGACAAAAGACATGAATTGACACTTCTCCAAAGAAGACATCCAGATGGCCAACCAACACATGAAAAAATGCTTAACATCACTCATCATCAGAGAAATACAAATCAAAACCACAATGAGATACCACCCTACACCTGTCAGAATGGCTAACATTAACAACCAGGCAACAACAGATGTTGGCGAGGATGTGGAGAAAGAGGATCTCTTTTGCACTGCTGGTGGGAATGCAAACTGGTGCAGCCACTCTGGAGAACAGTATGGAGGTTCCTCAAAAAATTAAAAATGGAACTACCCTACGACCCAGCAATTTCGCTACTAGGTATTTATCCAAGGTATACAGGTGTGCTGTTTCAAAGGGACGTATGCACCCCAATATTTACAGCAGCACTATTAACAATAGCCAAAATATGGAAAGAACCCAAATGTCCATCAATGGATGAATGGATAAAGAAGATGTGGTATATATATATACAATGGAGAATTACTTGGCAATCAAAAAGAATGAAATCTTGCCATTTGCAGTTAGGTGGATGGAACTAGAGGGTATTATGCTAAACCAAATTAGTCAGAGAAAGACAAATACCTTATGACTTCACTCATATGGTGACATTAAGATACAAAACAGATGAACATAAGGGAAGGGAAGCAAAGATAATATAGGGACAGGGAGGGGGACAGAACATGGGAGACTCTTAAATGTAGAGAACAAACAGAGGGTTACTGGAGGGGTGGTGGGAGGGGGGATGGGCTAAATGGGTAAGGGGAATTAAGAAATCTACTCCTGAGGGGCGCCTGGGTGGCGCAGTCGGTTAAGCGTCCAACTTCAGCCAGGTCACGATCTCGCGGTCCGTGAGTTCGAGCCCCGCGTCAGGCTCTGGGCTGATGGCTCAGAGCCTGGAGCCTGTTTCCGATTCTGTGTCTCCCTCTCTCTCTGCCCCTCCCCCGTTCATGCTCTGCCTCTCTCCGTCCCAAAAATAAATAAACGTTGGAAAAAAAAAAAAAAAAAGAAATCTACTCCTGAAATCATTGTTGCACTATATGCTAACTAATTTGGATGTAAATTTAAAAAAATAAAATTAAAAAAAATCTACTATCAAAAGAATTTGGCCCAAAATATAATGGTCAGTAATAAATAAAGTATTCATTAACATACGAAAAAAAAGAGTATCTGTCTCTAGGGGCGCCTGGGTGGCTCAGTCAGTTGGGCAGCTGACGGTGGCTCAGGTCATGATCTTGTAGCCTGTGAGTTCGAGCCCTGCATCGGGCTCTGTGTGACAGCTCAGAGCCTGGAGCCTGCTTCCGATTCTATATCTCCCTCTCTCTCTGCCCCTCCCCTCCTCACACTCTGTCCCTCTCTCTCTCAAAAATAAACATTACAAAAATGTTTTAATAAATACAAAGAATTTTTGTCTTTAAAAAATTTTTTTAACTAAAAAATAAAAAGAATTAATAGTAGGAATATAAGGGAAGGAGAATAGGAAGGAAGAAGGAAGGAAGGAAGGAAGGAATTGCAATGGCCCTGTACCCATCAGTCAGATCTACTCCTTCATCTGCTTGCTTCCTCTTCCCCCATCAGCCCCACACATCTATTCCCACTGCCTTTCTCACTCTGTTCTTCACCTATTTCACTAGTCTCTTTCTTACCATCCTCCTGGGTCCCCAAAATCATTTCTCTCGGCTCTCTATAAACCTTAACTCTATTCTCCTTCAGGGCCAGGCATTTCTCAGAGCCTATCAGACCCAAGTTTAAGATGTGACCTCTTCTGTAGAGACCATCTCCCCCCACAAATATAAATCTGCAATCGTGAAAAAAGATTTCAGTTTTAGGGGCACCTGGGTGTCTCAGTCAGTTAAGCTGCTGCCTTCGGCTCAGGTCACGATCTCACAGTCTGAGAGTTCAAGCCCCACATCAGGCTCTGTGCTGATAGCTCAGAACCTGGAGCCTGCTTCAGATTCTGTGTCTCCTTCTCTCTCTCTGCCGCTCCCCCACTCATGTTCTGTCTCTCTCAATCTCAAAAATAAATAAACATAAAAAAATTAAGATTTCAGTTTCAATCCTGCCATTTTATTCCCTGTTCCTGACAGATTTGTAATTTGGGGCTGGTGAATTCTAATAACGGTACACCTTGTGTTTGTTGCTCTGATAGGCTAGAAAGCTTCCAACATTTTATTTATTTATTTATTTATTACTAATTTATAAATAGCCCACTTCGCTTTGCTCACTCTTGAACTCCCCAGATGTCAGGACACCAGTTAAAATAATTTCTGGTGGCCTGAACCTGTTACCACTTCAGGCCTCAAGCCCAGACCTTTGCAAATCAGTCAGCAGAGCAAGAAGGTTGCTATTCTCACATTTTAAAGCTTTCCCCTGTTAATATCGCCTGGCTGGATTTTCTTTTGCTAGAGAGCATGAGATCAGTGTTGAGACATCTGACAACAGCTTTTCTTCATTGTCTACAGGTGTCTGGGGAATTGACTCTGCCTGGATCTCCTCCCAGTCTTCCTCTGCCTCCTATATCCCTGCTTCCAACGGTTCCTCGTTCCCCACACCAAGAAAGGCTGGGTTGGGGAGAGGACTGGCAAGTATCCTTTCCAGTCTATGTTTCTCTGATTTCTTTTCTGTGCAGCACGTGTACACCTACTCCTAACTCATTTTTAGCTTTTGGTCAATAATTCCCTCAAATATTTACGGAGTGTCTTCTATGCACAAGCACTCACCGGGCAGCAGCAAATCAGACCTTATAGTCAAATGAAACAACTAATCATTCAGTTAAAGATTTCTTTTTTTTTTTTTTTTTAACGTTTATTTATTTTTGGGACAGAGAGAGACAGAGCATGAACGGGGGAGGGGCAGAGAGAGAGGGAGACACGGAATCGGAAACAGGCTCCAGGCTCCGAGCCATCAGCCCAGAGCCTGACGCGGGGCTCGAACTCCCGGACCGCGAGATCGTGACCTGGCTGAAGTCGGACGCTTAACCGACTGCGCCACCCAGGCGCCCCTCAGTTAAAGATTTCATTACAGTTGTGAGAAGTGTGAGATGGGCGAGACGGTCTGAGAGAATGTAAGCTGTGACACAGCCCTGCTGGAATGTCAGGGAGGGCTTCTGTGAAGAAGTGATTTTGAGTTGAGTCAAAACTAAGGAGCAAAGTGGCTATAGGAGGAGGTAGAGGGAATCGGAAGGGCAGGCCAACAAGTGGAAAGGAACGTGGCCCTTGGAGGCCCTGAAATAAGGTTCTAGGTGGTCAGGGCGCAGGGAACAAGGGGAAAGTGCCACACGTTGAATGCGGTGAAGCAGGCAGGGGCTGGGTTCCACAAGACCAGCAGGCCATATTAAGGATTTGGGGCTCTATCTGGAGTAATGAAATTTCAAACCTTCCCAGTCATCCATAGCATCAATTTCAAAGTCAGTTCTGTAAACGAAGAGAACAAATCCACAGAAATTGAGACACTGCCCAGTTCCTAACGCCATTGACGGTCTGTAGGAAACTCTAAACCCTCCAGAACTGCAGCTCTGAAGCTCCACTGTCCTGCCCAGGAAAGTTTCCAGTGATATCGTGTTAACTGAAACATCCTGCCGACCACTGTCCTGCTAAACAGGCTCAGTCTGGTCCCACCTTGGCCGGGGATGAGGCTCTCCCTTCGTACCAGCACGCCCCTCAGTATTCCCAGACAGCTAGCATCCAGCATGACGACCATCGTTAATAATACAGTATTGCTCCTGGAAATTTGCTTAGAGAGCAGATTTCAGGTGCTCCCACCACACAAACACAAATGCTAACTATATGAGGAGATGACATATTAATTAGCTTCACTGTAGTAATCACATCACTGTGTGTATGTATATCCCATCGTCATATCGTACGCCTCAAAATAGACAATCTTATTTTTCAGAATTTAATTTAGTTTTTAAAAAGAGGCCCGAGTCCCCCACTTTCTGTCTGCAGGCCAGTGCCCTTGATGTTGTTGTGCATTGATGATGGACCAGTGGGGCACTGGGCAGTCTCGCCATGCAGATGAACGGGGCTCTGAAAGGAGCACGTGCTGGGTGTCAGACTGACAGGTGACAATGGGTGGTCCCCTCTGGGTTTCAGTGGGACGACCTCAGGCTGCTCGGCTTCTGAGTGGCAACCTGGAACAGGCCACCTTGCTTAGGTGGTTTCTCAGTGTCACTTTTCCTCTCTACTCAGTCCCACATGCCCTTCTTCTCTCTATCCCACAGCATCCGTACCAGACGTCTTCCATTCACCCCTGCAGATCCACTCTCTGTCCAGCTCCGTAACCCAGGAACCTGACCCCCATGGACCACTTCAACAAGCCCCCTCGCTCTGCAGTTGCCGGCTGAAGTCAGCCCACGGGGAGCACTTCAGGAGAGAAGAGAAGGAGTGGAGGCATTTATGACTTCTGCTCTCTTGTGTGGGTCACCGTGAACTGACCTCAGCCAAAGTTCATGGCTCCACCAGATGGACCTCTCCGGACAGCCATCCTCACTGGTGCCAGTAACTGCTCCCTCCCCTGCTCTCTCAGGCCTTGGAGTTGCATTGGTTCCTGGTGTTGCCAACCCCTTGGACGTAGCACCAGCCCTCCTTGCTCTCCCTACACTCTGCCCTCATCTTTGCGAACGGTACCTTCATCAAACTCCCCAAGGGACTGAACTTAAGGGTGCCATGCTCCTCCCCACTCCCTGAGCCACACGCCCCAACTCACAGCCCAGAAGTCTCAGCATTCCATCCCCATCTTAGACCAGTGACTGCCTTTTTTTTTTTTTTTCTGATACATTTTGACTCAGATTCCCTGGTGACTGACCTGCGTAGGCCCTCGAAGAAGCTGAAGGAATTTAACAAGTGCAGAGTAAGGGGAGAAGCATGGCTGATGTTCTGTTCCTCCCCTTCCCTAAAAGGCCTGACCCAGTCTGTCTCCCTTTACCTCCAGCCACTCTGCTCTCCTTCTGCTTGAACACACCAGGCACCACCCACCAACAGTTTTACAACTCCTATTCCCTCTGTCTGTAATACCCTTCCCCCCAAAATCCACCTGGCTCACTCCCCCACCAGATCTCTTCCTCAAATGTCACCTTTTCCATTGGACTTCTCTGCTCTCCCAATTTAAAATGACCCCCCCCCCCCACCTCAGTATTCTCATCCCCTTCCCTGCTTTCTGCCTCTCCAGCCCCCGGTCACTTTCTAATACGCTAAGTATTTCTTTTGTTCGTTGATCACACATACACCCTCACTTGAATGCTCTATGAAATGTTCCACGAAGGCAGGGATTTTTGTCTGTTTTGCTCACAATCATATCCTCAATATCCAGACCCAAACTACACATGCTATTTGTTGAACAAGTGAAATCTTGGTTCCAGAAACAGATATGTAGAAAGGGCTCCACACCAGTGACCATTTTGGGTCCCCAAACCCTTTGATCAGTCTCCCGGCGCAGTCACTTCCTGCCAACTCTCAACTGCAGCGAGTATCTGTGCCTCATCCGTGACTCTCTGCAGAACGGAAAACATAAGCTCTGCTAGGTGCATGTCCAGTCGCATCCAGTTGGGCTACATTCCTGGGGAGCTGAGGCCTTGCTCTTTCCCGTCTCCATTTCAGAAGTTGAATGATGCACTGTAACTATAAAGCTTCCCTTTACCTGGGAGTATGACCCCACTGACTCTGCGGTAAGATATACACTTTGAGCAGACATATCCATTCACTCTATTCATTCTGAAAGCTCCTACTACATGCTCGGCTTTTTGCCAGAAGCTGAGAAAGGAAAGATGAATAAAATATGGTCCTCTCCCTCCAGGTGCTCTGACACACCACACCGGTCTTCTATGAGGCGAGAAGATGAAAGACATTCTCTTCCGTAGTGCAGCATCAACCCACTAGGTTCGACCACTCCCAGACGGTGCAATAGCACTAAACACATGGAGAGACTTTCCATCCCCAGGAGAGCCAGGCCTTGCCTCTGGATCTACAGTCTCTGAGAAATCAGAGACGTGATCCACCACCCCCTCCCCTTTTTATTTTTGAGAGAGAGAGAGGGAGAGAGCACAAGTGAGCAAGGGGCAGAGAGACAGAGAGACAGAGAGAGGGTATCGTAGTAGGGGCAGAGGGAGAGGGAGACAGAGAGAGAGAAACGGGGCTCACCCAAAGCCGGGCTCTTGGTTGTTTTTTTGTGTTTTTGTTTTTCTTTTCTTTTTCTTTTTTTTTTTTTTACCAAAGCAGGGCTCATGTTCCCCTGAAGTGGGGATCAAGCTCTCCTGATGTGGGATTTGAACTCATGAACCATAAGATCATGACCTGAGCCACCCTGGTGCCCGTGATCCATTCCAATATCAGAAACCAAGAGAGAGGAAGCCCAAAGTTGAGGTGAGTTCCTGCCACATCCTGGGACCTACAACTACCGCAAACCCCTGCAGGCAGGGACATAACCAAAATCATGACTCAGGCCCAGCACCTGCAGAGACCAGGCAAAGAAGTATTTGTTGGGTGAATGAGTGAGTGAATGAATAGATAAATAAATAAATAAATAAATAAATAAATAAATAAATAAATAAAAATGAAGGAGCTAGAGGTAATAAGGGATTACAGTCAAAGGTGGGTCCCCTATTTTGTGTCCATCCCTCCTGAACGCTACCATCTGCATTCCCAGAGCCCATGGGTCCTCTGGATGTCCACTGCAATGGGGGTAAAGGTTGGAGCCGAAAGAGGGGTTCAGTGTCAGGAGAATAAGCTCAATGGTAAAGATTAGAAACAGAGAACAAATCAGTAAATTCAGTTGAGGATTAGTATCTGGACCCTCAGGTGTCAGCTGAACATCGATTATTCATTAGATAACAATTGCACTCAACAAATGGCACAGCAAGAGCCCTGGACAGTTTTAAATAGCAGAATTAGCTATTTGTTCCCTTCAGGTTTGTGTGCTCTGTGAGAAACTAAATGCGGTTTCTCAGGAATAATGCCCAGGCACAGCTTTTTAAGATAGCCATCGAAGTGGACCAAATACATCATTTCTTTTCACACGCTTTCCATTAAATTTCAGTAACTGTCTCTAAGAGGTTAGACTCCAAGAACCAGAATCAAGGATGCAGGCTCTAGGGCAGCCAAGGGGTGAGAGGCAGGTCACCAGGAAGCCTAATGCAATGAATTAATTCTCTGAATGCTGGGCCTCTGAATGATGGGGGACAGTGCTGGGGAAGGCCGGGGGGGGGGGGGGGGGGGGGGGGGGGGGGGGGGCGGGGGGCCACTTAAGGAACTGCACAGACCACCTCCCAGCTGATGTTTCTGCTGTTCAGATACGCTGATGAATACTCTTGTTCTCCCACGTCTCAAAGTAACACCTGGAACCTCGTTATAAAGCACCTTAGTATGGAAATAATTCTGCCTGCAAAGCAGATGTGTGCTGCCCCTGCCATTTCTTGGGCATATGCAGAACTTACAGGGTGTCAAAATCTCAAAACTACTCTTCAAAGCACAGTACCTGTTCTCTGTTCACATTTCTAAAATGATGGTTGGCACAGGCTTCATGCAATCGATCCCAGGAAGCTTCTATCAACCCTTTTGCAGATGCTCTCAGTCCTGAGCATTTCCAGAAAGAACAGTACTTTTCTTTGAATAGTCTGCCAGCTGGTCGGAGAAAGGCAGGTGCAGATCTTTTTAAATGCCATATGCACTGCGTCCTCTCCCAGCTTCCCCGCCTGCCCCCTGCCACAATCTTGAGAAGCGGTTGTTCGGGTTGTTTTATTTTTTTCTTCCACACAATTTTCCCGAAGACTACTGTGGTCAAAAGCAACAGTTATTTTTAAAAAACAATGAAAAGTGTTAATACTAGTGATTTTAATTTACAAGTGGATTTTCAACACTTGTTACACAAAATTCTGTCTAATATAAGAAGAGCCGCCAAGGCTGGTCTGGAGAAGGAAAGAGGACATTTGACTTTTACCTCCTAGGACTAGTCGGCTGAAAATGGCACTGTTCTGTTCACTTTCTGTGCTCCTCTGTTCTCCTTAGAATAACTGAGGCAAGGAACAGGATGGAGTGTTTCTTTGTGATCTTGCCATCACCACCGACCTGCTATCACATTAGATTTTTCCATTTTGTGCAGGAATGAAAATAAAATAGCAAGGCCCCGGCTATCTTTGATACAAGCCTAGAATAGCAACTAGAGGAATAAACAGCTCCAACCTCACTCATCACTCTTTCAGGTAGAATTCCATTACATTTAAAAGTATCCTTTGAAATTCTGATTAGCCTCAAGCCTTTGAAAGCAGATAGTTATGCAGAGGCCCACCTAAAGCAAAATTCTCGAGCTGACTGCTCCACAGCCTTTTGACCCTCCACCCTCTGGAAGCCTCTGCTCAGCCTCCTGACTCCACCAGCAGATGTTTTTGAGCTCACTGAGGTACAAACCCTTCTGATGGGCATATGAAACCAGGGGTAAAGGACAAAACCAGTCGTGCTAGGGAAATAGGTATGTAAATTGACCCGAGAGAACAGAAAGCACTAATATATATGCAGCCTAAACAACACACCCTTCGTTCATTTATTCATCCCACAAAGATTTATTGAGCACCTACTAACATGCCAGGTACTCAGCTGGCTGCTGGGGATATGATGGAGAAAGACAGACGTAGCCCCTACCCTCTAGGAACTCACGGTCCAGCGGGGGAGACAGGCAGCAACCAAATGATCCCACAAACCATGAACAGCAGTTGCTGGGACCAGTGTGGCAAAGTGAGGTCCATGGGGTCCTGTGAGCATGTGGTCAGGGCTTCAGTGAGCCAAGGCTTCCAGAGGGAGTTTTGACCTGAGATCCAGGAGATGAAGACATAGAAGGAAGGAGGCAGAAAGGCCTTCACGTGGAAGTTTGTGGTCCTCAGTGCAATCCAACCTGCACAGACACCAGGCATTGCTGTAGCTGCCTTACCTAGACTGAGTGTCTGAACTGCACAGAGCCAGTGGGGTCTCATTGCTCATTTCATATTTTCTGAGCATTTACTGTGGGTACCTGTTTATGAACACTATCACATCCATTCCTTACAGCATCCCTGGCATGTCAGGGGTACTACTACCTGCCAACCTAAAAGATGGTTTGGATCTGGCTTGTGGGTATTAGTTTGCCCATCCCCGGTATAGAATGCATGTGAGGTGGCTGGAGTGAGAGCAGCCGTTTTGGACCATGAGGTGAAAGTATCTACTGAGAATGGCAGAGAAATAAACTAGAAGGAATCTGTATCCTGGTTATCACAGAGCCATCCTGTGAGCTAAGGAACTGAGGCACAGAGAGGCTGAGCAACATTCCCAAAGCCAACCAGAAAGTGACAGGCTAGGCCAGGACTGAACCTGACTCTATAGCATTCTGAAGTCTGCACTGCTCCTCCCATGCCTCACCATCTCTGATCAGGGATCTGGCGCCCTCACTTAAGCTTTCCCAGTGTGGCGGCTGAACACTCTGAAGGCTGAGATCTTCTGTAGGCCTACTCAAAACCTCTTTTGTTTCAAAATAGCTGATTCCTCCCCTCTTTCATAAAACACAGGCAACAATTTGCCCATAACTGCCTCACTGAACACCACACATACACACAAACACACACACACGCAGGCACAACCTCTAAGTGGTTGAAAACAAAGCGTGGGCACATCACCACTCTGCTTTCTCCTCTACAGAAACAACAATCCCACATCCCCATCCCCCATTTATGGGGACACCCCATAAAGCGCTAGTCTGCATCCACAGGCAACCGCAGCATTGCTTGGAGCAGAAGAGTGGACGAGTCTCCTGGCAAGAGGTCAGCAACAATATTCCAGCAGCTGTGGGGAAGGGCACATTCCTGGAGTCAGAGCCAAGTTGCAAGGGTTTTCCATTGCCCTTTGGGTTTCCATTACCCTGTCATTCTTGCAATGTGCGTAAGACTCCCAGATCCTACAAACTGGGCTTTTGGATTTCCTCGAAGGATTCGGCGGAGTCAGTCCCTAGGACACCAGAAACTAAGTCATCAGAAAGGATTAGTAAAGGGCACCAGAGGCTTTTCCAATACTACTGATCCAGGGACAGCTTCCGACTGACGGCCACAAATAAAAATAAATAAATAAATAAAAAAGAACGCATTTAAAATTACAGCGCTAAAATTCAGTGTGCTTGCGTTTGCACCTTGTAAACCTCCCTAGCACATGTCAGAGCTAGGGTCCAGTGTGTACAGCTGGCAGAGGCCGCCTGTCCGTTGGCATGTTGCATTCGGACAACGCCAGGGCCTGCTGGTTACACCCACCACGGGTCAGTTTGGTCAGCTCTCTCTTCATGCCCCTTACCGCCTTGTGCGGCACACAAAGATCCATCCAGAGTTTTATTTGGGCCCTCAGTTCGTCGAGATGGGTGGAAAATTCTGGAGGTATACAGAGTAAAGGACACACTGCTGGAAAACGCATGCCTTGTTCCTGGCTGGAGCTTTGCTTTCATATTCCTCAGTTGGGCTTAACCACACATGAATGGTGTGTTAGTCAGGATTAGGCTCATTTGCAACCGACAGTAGCTTAAGCAAGACAGAACTTTATTTCTCTCCCGTAAATGAAATCCAGCGGGCTCACAGGGTAGTTCTGTGAAAACTGGGGACTCAGGCTCCCCCTAGCTTATTTTTCTGCCATCCTCAGTACATGCCTTCTGCCCCATGGGTCATTCCAGCCACCGTGTACACCTCCTAGACCAGGGACAGGCTCCACCCATAAGCCAAATCCGATCCTCCACCCATTTTGGTAAACAGGTCTTATTGGTACACAGCCATACCCATTTGTTTGCATACAGTCTATAGCTGCTTTCAAAGTTCAGCGGTAGAACTGGGTAGTTGTGACAGAGATCATATGCCCCTCAGTGCTGAAAATACTCACTATCTGGTCCTTTACAGAAGAAGTTTGCCAACTTCTATTCTAGACCAAACAAGGAAAGGACAAATAAGGTCACAGCAATCCAAGCCATTTCCCAAAAATCACACAGGACATATCTGCTGATAACCTATCGCAGAATTTAGTCTCATAGCCATATCCAGCTACCGGGAAGGCTGAAGGATACAGTCTTGATTCTAGATGGCCATGTGCCCAGCTAACGTTTTTGGGTCACATTACTAAGGAAGAAGAGGAAAAGGCACTTGAAGAGTTGGCTTGCCATCCAGGGACCCTTTTTGTCTCTCAGACTCAGGGTCTGGACAGAGACAGGCTGACTGGTTTCCTTGGCCCCCTCCCAGGTGCACAGACTGATGTGGGCCCCTACTGACTCTGGCTGAGCTGGCCCCTTGCAAGGGCTCCTTGCCTCCCCTGCTCTGAGCCACTGCTAGAGGCTCCCATCTGAGGCAGGCAGCCTCCACCCACACTATCACAGCAGCCAGATGGGAAGAATGACAGAAAAGGAGATAAGTTGACAGACAGAGATGGAGTGGCAGAGAGTCAGAGATCTAAGAGAGAGGACTGAAAAAAGGCTAAAGGTGGGCATAAAACATTACTGACAAACATAGAGGTGTGAAAAATTATTTTTATTAATTCGTCTTCATTAAATTCTGCATTAAATTCGACTCTAAAACACTATCCCGCTGAGCTGGTCAGAAACTCATTGTAGTCAGCATGAGGGCCCCTCTCCCCAGATTTGAGCAAAGGTCCCAGGGGTTTCTGTAGCAATGCCCATCGATGAGTCACAGTGGGTGTACTGGGACACCATATGGTCCCTTCAGATGAGGCTGAGAGACCCAGAGAGGCATGCTACCTAGACATGCTACACTCTACAAGGCCGGGCACCCTCACCAGGGCACAGCCACCTACTGCTTTCCTATCAGAGGGAAGGCTCCAACCACACCCTCATTCAGACTCCCAGAAGCATGCCCCTTCTCAGCTTCCTCTCTGGCTCTTCAAGCAGCTTCTATTTTCTTCCCAGGAAAAAACCTCATAGTCCAGAAAATACCAAGAATCTGACTACCTGTTAGAATGGGAAGTAGTAAGAACAAGAGTAAGATAGACACATGATGAAAGATAGATAGATAGATGTCACCAAGTTTGACATCTGTGCTAATATTACCAGGTTTAACAGCTGTGTATCTCCCCTACCTTGTAGCCCATTTGCAAGCCTCTGTGGATCCTCTAGGCCTTGACCCCAGGCTGGGTTTCCTCCTGTTGGGGGGCTGTGAGAAGGAGAAGGAGGTGAAATATTTGGGAGAGAGGTAGATATCTTGAGAACCCCCAGAGGCAGCTCTACAAAAAGCCTGAACTTGGCTCTGATAATAACCACACCTCAATTTAAACCTATTCTAAAACAAACATTTATGTTAAGGTCCTTGTTGTCTATAGAAATTGATTATTACTAAGTGTTAAATATCCAGGCACCATCCATGAATGGAATTGGATCTTGACCTGTGGAGGGTTCCCGAGTGGGACAAGTTGAGTTACTACCCAGCCCATACACACTAGGAAAGCTGTGCCAGTTATAAAAATACTAAAATACTGCTACCCTCGTTGATAAAAATCCACTGCTCTGAGGTCCTAAGTGACACCTTAGCTACTCCCTGGTGATCTCCCCAACTTCCCACAATCAAACAATTAAAGATTCAATCCTTCCTTAGCAGGAAGCCTGTAGCTCTTGCTCATAGATTAAGGCTACTGTCCCTTCTGATTGGTCAGTCTCCATGACTTACTGGTTGCTGAATATTTTGAAATCATCCTAGATGAAAATGTTTTGAAGGGGGAGAAACATGAGCAGCAAGGAGAGGGCTCTCTTGTGGGGTGACCATGCACAGTTGTGCAGGCTGTTCACTGTGTAAGTTCTCCTGACTGAGGTAGCCACTGAGAACTGAATCCCATCCTGTGCTCTGTTTGCCAAGTCATGTGACCTGGCATAGGACTGCATCCATCCAGAGAAAAGGGAGCCTTTATCTAATGCACACAAAGGTGCTGTGTGTTCTAGCTGCCAGCTCACCTCAGAAGTTAGTCTAACTATCCAGGCCTGAGTGGAAGAGACCTGACTTAGGGTTGGAGTCATAGCCTGAGAAGTCAGAAGTACCTACAAGAGACATTTGGGAGCATAATACAACCCTTAAAAAAAATGGTTAGAGATAATGAGGGAGAGTGAAAATATGAACATGATTCCTCTGTGGGGGCTGAAGGACAACATGATTGATACAGAGAGAAAAAAAGAACCAGTCTGAGAAGTGATAAGATGAATTTTGTTTCCTACCAGCTTTCTAGGAAATTATAGCTGAGTATCCAAAAAAAAAATGCCCAACTAAAAGACACAGAGTAGAGCTCAAAAGAGGGGTCAATGCTGGAAGTAGAAAAGTAGAGGGGCCTTAGAGGTAGGACAGAGAAACCCAAAAATTAGATGGTCCCCTGGAGAGCAAGATGGTGGTAAAATTGGGGTATGGCTCCATATAACAGAAAGTGCTTGGGGGTTTGCACTGTTAGAATTGGATTTTTTTCCTTTTTTGATTATTTTTTAATTTTTTTTAATGTTTATTTATTTTTGAGAGAGAGCACACATGTGAGAGGGGGACAGGCAGAAAGAGAGGGACAGAGAGAGGGACACAGAGGATCCCAAGCAGATTCCAGGCTCTGAGCTGTCAGCACAGAGCCTGACATGGGGCTCAAACTCCCAAACCACAAGATCATGACCTGAACCGAAGTCAGATGCTTAACCAACTGAGCCACCCTGGCACCCCTAGAAATGGATTTAAATTTTTCCTTGCCATTAACCAGCCAGGAGCAATTGCAGACAGTAATTCCTGTGAGCCTCAGTTTCCTTAAAAATTATCATAATACCTACTTTACAGAGCTGTTGAGAAAATTAAATTAAGTATGTAAACTGCCTGACACAACATGAGGCAAGAATCCGGGGCTCAACACCCATAACTATTACTAGAAATACCACTGCTAATATTCTAAGTAAAGGGATACGCTCCAAGTCTTGGAAAAAAAGCTACAGAGCAGGACAGAACACAAGCAGAGTCATCAGAGACATATTAAAAGGATGTATGATAAGTAACAAACTTCCTAAGATGTGTACTAGGACCATGCCCCTTTCTCCTGGAGACAGAATTTAATATATGAATGTGATTTTGATAAATGACATGTACTATGAGCTTATCTATGAATGAACTAGAATCACATCTGATCTGGGTTTGGCATCAGGAGAGCTGAAGACGGGAAAGGAGTGATGCTATAAAGGCCCTGAGGAAGAAGAAGGATTCCATGAAGGCCAAGTGCTGAAGATGCCTTGACCAGCCTGGGAATAAGCAAGGTGAATGCAAGGCAACAAGATCTGTTTTAGGGAACTGGAATCAGTCTGGGGGCTCTCAAGGAAGAGGGACCAGGTGCGCCTCGGTGGCTCAGTCAGTTGAGCATCTAACTCTTGATTTCGGCCCAGGTCAGGATCTCATGGTTCATGAGATCAAGCCCCAAGTTGGGCTCTTCACTGACAGCATAGAGCCTGCTTGGAATTCTCCCTCTCTCTGTCTCTGTCTCTGTCTCTCTCTCTCTCTGTCTCTCTCTCTCTCTCTGTTCCTCCCCTACTTGCACGTGGGTGTTCTCTCACTCTCTCCCTCAAAATAAATAAATAAACTTAAAAAAAAGAAAAGAGGGGAAGGGGGGCCAAGATGGTGGAATAGCATGGAAGTTTTTTTGCATCTCTCACCCATGAAATACAGCCAGATCAACGCTAAACCATCCTGCACACCTAGAAAACTTATTGGAGGATTAACACAACAATCTACACAACCTGAACCACAGAACTCAGCAGGTACATGGCATGGAGAGGTAAACTGGGGAAGAGAAGAGCTCCGGAGGGCAGGGAGCTGTTTTTGTGTGCAGAGAGAGGATGGAGATGGGGGGAGAGTATGGGAAAGCATCTCACCCTGAGTGAAAGCAGTTGGAGAGAAATGAAAGAGTGTACAAGGTACTGAACAAAAAAAGAGAGAAAGGAGAAAGGAGAGGGTTTAAATTCCATTAAGACTCTATAAACAGGGGGAGCACAGAGTCTGAAACTCCATAGCTCAAAACCTGGCAGTGCTCTGGTGGGAAGGGTGAATCCCAAGGAGCAGAGAGCAAAGTTCTCAGAGTCCCCAGAGTCCTCAGGCCACAGGGGGAGTGGTGGTTCCCCTGCTGGGAGGACATTTGGTAGAGGCTGTGCAGCTACCCCAAGGCAAGGTCCCAACAGACCATGGAGAACAACCACATTTGCTAGTGCTGGAACAAGGACAATAAGGGTGAAGCCTGGCACCAGATGTGTGTTGTGATTTTCTATAATCCCTGAAACCCTGCTGCTACACAATGGCATGAACTTTTTCTGGGGTGGGCTGGCACCTAGTAGCAACCTCTGGGCATCAGGAGCACCACGGTCTCATCAACTTTCTTGGGTGCGGCCAGCACCCAGCCATTGCTCGGTTAGACTCTCCCCCAGAGATTCTGAGTGGGTAAAACCTGCAGTCCCTCAGAAGTGAGAGATTGAGAAACACAGCCACATCTGAGATAAAACTCAGGTTGCCTGGCAACCTGACGGCTTGGTCATGGACAGTGTAAAAGCAGGGAGTGGACGGAAGCTGGAGACAAAGACGGGTGCGCGATTGCTGGTTGGGGAGAACAAAGTTCCAATACTAGAGACTGGGTAGCTGGGTGATGCCATTTTCACCCCTTCCCCGCATGCACATACACACCTACAAGCGCCACAACAATCCACCCCAGTAAGCTAAGCAGCACCATCTAGTGGAGAATTGAACTGTTTCACTAAGACCTGCCAAACTGGGCCAACCTTGCTCTTCAGGAACACCACAAATCTCTCTGCCTGCTGACTTTTCAGACAATAAAGTGCTTCATAGTTTGACTTCTATGGGAAACAGATGTAATTTCAATTGTATTTCATTATGTTTGCTGGTCAATTTATTCATTTTCTTTTTCTTTTTCATTTCTTTTCTTTTTCTTGGATACAGAAAGATAAAAAATTTATTTTCATTTTCAATTTTTTTAAATTTTTCTTTAATTTTTTCCAACTATATTTTTGGCTTTTTTGTAAATTTTTCAAATTCTATTTTACTTCCATCATTTCATTTTATTCTATTTCATTGTATTCATTTTTTCAAATTCTCAAATGTTTTCCTTTTTTTCCCCCTTTTTTCTCTAATCTATCAAGCTCCTTTCAATAACCAAACCAAAACACACCTAGGATACAGCATCATTTATTTGATTTTTTTTTCGTGTTGCTGTTGTTTTTAATTTTTTAATTTTAATTTTTTTTACCTTATTAATTCCTTTTCTTCCTTCAAAATGATGAAACAAAGGAATTCACCCCAAAAGAAAGAGCAGGAAGATACGACAGTTAGGGACTTAACACAGATACAAGCAAGATGTCTGAATCAGAATTTTGAATCACAATAATAAGAATACTAGCTGCAACTGAAAACAGATTAGAATTCCTCTCTGAGGAGATAAAAGAAGTAAAACCTGGTCAGGATGAAATAAAAAATATTATAACTGAGCTGCAATCTCCAATGGATGCCATGGTGGCAAGGATGGATGAGGCAGAGCAGCCAATCAGCGATATAGAGGACAAACTACTGGAGAATAATGAAGCAGTAAAAAAGAGCAGACAAAGCAAAAGAGCACGGTTTAAGAATTAGGGAAATCAGTGACTGATTAAAAAGGAACAGCATCAGAATCATAAGGGTCCCAGAAGATGAAGAGAGAGAAAAAGGGGTAGAAGGGTTATGTGAGCAAAACATAGCAGAAAACATTCCTAAACTGGGGAAAGACACAGACATCAAAATACAGGAAGCACAGAGGACTCCCATTAGATTCAACAAAAACTGACCACCAACAAGGCATATCATAGTCAAATTCACAAAATACTCAGGCAAGGAACGAATCATGAAAGCAGCAAGAGAAAAAAAAAAGTACTTAACCTATAAGAGAAGACAGATCAGGTTTGCAGCAGACCTATCCACAGAAACTTGGCAGGCCAGAAAGGAGTGGCAGAATATATTCAATGTGCTGAATCTGAAAAATATGCAGCCAAGAATTCTTTATCCAGCAAGGCTGTCATTCTAAATAGAAGGAGAGATTAAAAGTTTCCCAGACAAAGAAAGTAAGGAGTTCGTGACTGCTAAACCAGCCCTGCAAGAAATTTTAAAGGGGACTCTCTGAAGGGAGAAAAGAAGAAGAAAAAAAAGACCAAAAGAAACAAAGACTAGAAAGGACCAGAGACCACCAGAAACTCCAACTCTGCAAGCAACATAATGGCACTGAATTTATATCTCTCAGTACTCACTCTAAACATCAGTGGACTAAATCCTCCAATCAAAAGACATAGGGTAACTGAATGGATATGAAAAAAAGATCCATCTATATGCTGTTTATTAAAAGACCCACTTTGGACCTAAAGACATCTTCAGATTGAAAGTAAGGGGATGAAGAATCATCTATCATGCTAATGGTAGACAAAAGAAAGCCAGAGTAGCCTATGTATATCAGACAATCTAGACTTTAAAATAAAGACTATAACAAGAGATGAAGAAGGGCATTATATCATAATGGGGTCTATCCACCAAGAAGACCTAACAATTGTAAACATTTATGCTTCAAATGTGAAAGCACCCAAATATAAAAATCAGTTAATCATAAAAATAAAGAAACTCATTGATACTAATACTATAATAGTAGGGGACTTCAACACCCCACGTACAACAATGGACAGATCATCTAAACAGAAAATCAACAAGGATACAATGGCTTTTAATGACACACTGGACCAGATGGACTTCACAGATATATTCAGAACATTTCATCCTAAAGCAGCAGAATACACATTCTTCTCCAGTGCACATGGAACATTCTCCAGAATTGATCACATACTTGGAGACAAATCAGCCCTCAACAAGGACAAAAAGACCAAGATCATACTGTGCATATTTTCAGACCACAATGCTATGAAACTTGAAATAAACCACAAGAAAAAATCTGGGAAGATAACAAATACCTGGAGACTAAAGACCATCCTATTAAAGAATGAATGGGCCAATCAAGAAGCTAAAAAGGAAATTAAAAAGTACATGGAAACCAATGAAAATGATAACACCACAGCCCAAAACTTCTGGGACACAATAAAGGTGGTCATAAGACAGAAGTATATTGCAATCCAGGCCTTCTTAAAGAAGAAACAAAGATCTCAGATACACAACCTAACCTTACATCTTAAAGAGTTAGAAAAGGAACAGCAAATAAAGCCCCAAACCAGCAGAAGACAGGAAATAATAAAGATTACAACAGAAATCAATTCTATCGAAACCAAAAAACCAGAAGCTGGTTCTTTGAAAGATGTAACAAAATTGATAAACCCCTAGCCAGTTTGATCAAAAAGAAAAAGGAAAGGACCCCAATGAATAAAATCAAGAATGAAAGAGGAGAATCACAACCAACACAGCAAAAAGACAAAAAATAGTGAGAGAATATTATGAGCAATTATACACCAATAAAATGGGCAATCTGGAAGAAATGGACAAATTCCTAGAAACATATACACTACCAAAACTGAAACAGAAAGAAATAGAA
>NW_024422514.1:0-1576 GCF_014898765.1 Herpailurus yagouaroundi | reverse complement strand
GAGTAGCCATAGTTATATAAGACAAACTACATTTTAAACTAAAGACTATAACAAGAGATGAAGAAGGGCATTATATAATAATTATGGGGTCTATCCATCAAGAAGAGCTAACAATTATAAATGTCTATGCACTGAATTCCAAAGCACCCAAATATATAAAACAGTAAATCACAAAAATAAGTAATCTTATTGGTAAGAATGTGGTAATTGCAAGGGACTTTAATACTCCACGTACAACAATGGGCAGATCATCTAGACAGAAAATCAATAAAGAAACAACGGCCCTGAATGATACACTGGACCAAATGGACTTGACAGATATATTTAGAACTTTTTCATCCTCAAGCAACAGAATATACATTCTTCTTGAGTGCACATGAAACATTCTCCAAGTTAGATCACATACTGGGTCACAAAACAGCCCTCAATAAATATACAAGAATTGAGATCATACCATGCCCACTTTCAGATCACAATGCTATGAAATTTGAAATCAACCACAGGAAAAAGTTTGGAAAACATCCAAGTTCATGGAGATTAAAGAACATCCTACTAAAGAATGAATGGGTCAACCAGGCAATTAAAAAAATATGTGGAAACAAATGAAAATGAAAACTCAACAATCCAAACGCTCTGGGATGCAGCAAAGGCAGTCCTAGAAGGAAAATACATTGCAACTTAGGCCTATCTCAAGAAGCAAGCAAAATCACAAATACAAAATCTAACAGCATACCCAAAGGAACCAGAAGCAGAACAACAAAGAAAACCCAAACCCAGCAGAAGAGAAATAATAAAGATCAAAGCAAAAATAAACAATGTAGAATCCAAAAAACAGTAGAACAGATCAATGAAACTAAGAGTTGGTTTTTTAGCAGATTTTGGTGGAGTATATTGGGTTTTCCAGGTATATCATCTCATCTGCAAAAATTCAGCAAAGTCTCAGGTAACAAAATTAATGTACAGAAATCAGTTGCATTTTTATACACTAATAATGAAGCAACAGAAAGAGAAATAAAGAAACTGATCCCATTTACAATTGCACCAAGAACCATAAAATACCTAGGAATAAACCTAACCAAAGATGTAAAAGATCTGTATGCTGAAAACCAGAGAAAGCTTATGAAGGAAATTGAAGAAGATACAAAGAAATGGAAAACATTCCATGCTCATGAATTGGAAGAATAAATACTGTCAAAATCTCAATACTACCCAAAGCAATCCACACATTCAATGCAATCCCAATCAAAATTGCACCAGCATTCTTCTCAAAGCTAGAACAAGCAATCCTAAAATTTGTATGGAACCACAAAAGTCCCTGAATAGCCAAAGTAATATTGAAGAACAAAACCAAAGCGGGAGGCATCACAATCCCAGACCTTAGCCTCTACTACAAAGCTGTAATCATCAAGACAGCATGGTATTGGCACAAAAACAGACACATAGACCAATGAAATAGAATAAAGACTCCAGAATTGGACCCACAAAAGTATGGCCAACTAATCTTTGACAAAGCATGAAAGAATATCCAATGGAAAAAAGACAGTCTCTTTAACAAATGGTGCTGGGAGAACTGGAC
>NW_024422513.1:0-2663 GCF_014898765.1 Herpailurus yagouaroundi | reverse complement strand
GAGTAGCCATAGTTATATAAGACAAACTACATTTTAAACTAAAGACTGTAACAAGAGATGAAGAAGGGCATTATATAATAATTATGGGGTCTATCCAACAAGAAGAGCTAACAATTATAAATGTCTATGCACCGAATTCCAAAGCACCCAAATATATAAAACAATTAATCACAAACACAATCAACCTTATAGATTAGAGTGTGGTAATTGCAGGGGACTTTAATACTCCACTTACAACAATGGATAGATCATCTAGACAGAGGATCAATAAAGAAATGAGGGCCCTGAATGACACATTGGATCAGATGGACTTGACAGATATATTTAGAACTCTACATCCCAAAGCAATGGAATATGCTTTCTTCTCGAGTACACATGGAACATTCTCCAAGCGAGATAACATAGTGGGTCACAAAACATCCCTCAATAAATATAAAAGAATTGAGATCATACCATGCACACTTTCAGACCACAATGCTATGAAACTTGAAATCAACCACAGGAAAAGTGTGGAAAACCTCCAAAAGCATGGAATTTAAAGAACATCCTACTAAAGAATGAATGGGTCAACCAGGCAATTAGAGAAGATTTAAAAATAAGTGGAAACAAATGAAAATGAAAACCCAAGAATCCAAATGCTTTGGGATGCAGTGAAGGCAGTCCTGAGAGGAAAATACATTGCAATCCAGGCCTATCTCAAGAAACAAGAAAAATCCCAAATGCAAAATCTGACAACACACCTAAAGGAGCTAGAAGCAGAACAGCAAAGACACCCCAAAGCCAGCAGAAAAGAAATAATAAACATCAGAGCAGAAATAAACAATACAGAATCTAAAAAAACAGTAGAGCAAATCAATGAAACCAAGAGTTGGTATTTGAAAAAATAAACAAAATTGATAAACCTCTAGCCAGGCTTCTCAAAAAAAAAAGAGAGAGAGAGAGAGAGAGAGACAGGGGACCCACATAGATAAAATCAAGAATGAAAATGGAATTATTACAACCAATGCCTCAGAAATACAAGCAATTATCAGGGAATACTATGAAAAACTATATGCCAACAAACTGGACAACCTGGAAGAAATGGACAAATTCCTAAACACCCACACACTTCTAAAACTCAAATGGGAAGAAATAGAAAATTTTAACAGACCCATAACCAGCAAAGAATTTGAATCAGTTATCAAAAATCTCCCCAACAAATAAGAGTCCAGGACCAGATGGCTTCCCAGGGGAACTCTACTAGACATTTAAAGCAGAGATAATACCTATCCTTCTCAAGCTCTTCCAAAAAATAGTAAGGGAAGGAAAACTTCCAGACTCATTCTATGAAGCCAGCATTACTTTGATTCCCAAACCAGACAGAGACCCAGAAAAAAAAAAGAACTACAGGCCAATATCCCTGATGAATATGGATGCAAAAATTCTCAACAAGATACTAGCAAATCGAATTCAACAGCATATAAAAAGAATTATTCACCATGATCAAATGGTATTCATTCCTGGGCTGCAGGGCTGGTTCAATATTCACAAATCAATCAATGTGATACATCCCATTAATAAAAGAAAAGATAAAAACCGTATGATCTTGTCAATCGATGCAGAAAAAGCAATTGACAAAATACAACATCCTTTCTTAATAAAAACCCACAAGAAAGTCAGGATAGAAGGAACATACTTAAACATCATAAAAGCCGTTTATGAAAATCCCACAGCTAATATCATCCTCAATGGGGAAAAACTGAGAGCTTTCCCCCTGAGATCAGGAACATGATAGGGATGTCCACTCTCGCCTTTGTTGTTTAACATAGTGTTGGAAGTTCTAGCATCAGCAATCGGACAACAAAATGAAATCAAAGGCATAAAATTGGCAAAGATGAAGTCAAGCTTTCACTTTTTGCAGATGACATGATACTCTACATAGAAAACCCGACAGACTCCACCAAAAGTCTCCTAGAACTGATACGTGAATTCAGCAAAGTTGCAGGAAACAAAATTAATGTACAGAAATCAGTTGCATTTTTACACCAATAATGAAGCAACAGAAAGACAAATAAAGAAACTGATCCTATTCACAATTGCACCAAAAATCATAAAATACCTAGGAATAAACCAACCAATGATGTAAAAGATCTGTATGCTGAAAACTATAGAAAGTTTATGAAGGAAATTGAAGAAGATACAAAGAAATGGAAAAACATTCCATGCTCATGGATTGGAAGAATAAATATTGTCAAAATCTCAATACTACCCAAAGCAATCTACACATTCAATGCAATCCCAATCAAAATTGCACCAGCATTCTTCTCAAAGCTAGAACAAGCAATCCTAAAATTTGTATGGAGCCACAAAAGACCCCGAATAGCCAAAGTAATATTGAAGAACAAAACCAAAGCGGGAGGCATCACAATCCCAGACTTTAGTCTCTACTACAAAGCTGTAATCATCAAGACAGCATGGTATTGGCACAAATACAGACACATAGACCAATGGAATGGAATAGAGACTCCAGAATTGGACCCACAAAAGTATAGCCAACTAATCTTTGACAAAGCATGAAAGAATATCCAAATGGAAAAAAGACAGTCTCTTTAACAAATGGTGCTGAGAGAACTGGAAAGCAACATGCAGAAGAATGAAACTAGACCACTTTCTTACACCATTCA
>NW_024422512.1:6714-10222 GCF_014898765.1 Herpailurus yagouaroundi | reverse complement strand
TGGAAAAAAGACAGTCTCTTTAACAAATGGTGCTGGGAGAACTGGACGGCAACATGCAGAAGAATGAAACTAGACCACTTTCTTACACCATTCACAAAAATAAACTCAAAATGGATGAAGGGCCTGAATGTGAGACAGGAAACCATCAAAACCCTAGAGGAGAAAGCAGGAAAAGACCTCTCTGACCTCAGCCGCAGCAATTTCTTACTTGACACATCTCCAAAGGCAAGGGAATTAAAAGCAAAAATGAACTATTGGGACCTCATCAAGATAAAAAGCTTCTGCACTGCAAAGGAAACAACCAACAAAACTAAAAGGCAACCAACAGAATGGGAAAAGATATTTGCAAATGACATATCGGATAAAGGGCTAGTATCCAAAGTCTATAAAGAACTCACTAAACTCCACACCCAAAACACAAATAATCCAGTGAGGAAATGGGCAGAAGACATGAATAGACACTTTTCCAAAGAAGACATCCAGATGGCCAACAGGCACATGAAAAGATGCTCAACATCACTCATCATCAGGGAAATACAAATCAAAGCCACACTGAGATACCACCTCACTCCCATCAGAGTGGCTAAAGTGAACGGATCAGGAAACTATAGATGCTGGTAAGGATGTCGAGAAACGGAACCCTCTTGCACTGCTGGTGGGAATGCAAACTGGTGCAGCTGCTCTGGAAAGCAGTGTGGAGGTTCCTCAAAAAATTAAAAATAGAACTACCTTATGACCCAGCAATAAGGCTACTAGGATTTTACCCAAGGGAGACAGGAGTGCTGACACATAGAGGCACATGCACCCCAATGTTTACAGCAGTGCTTTCAACAATAGCTAAATTATGGAAAGAGCCTAAAAGTCCATCAACTGACGAATGGATAAAGAAGATGTGGTTTATATACATAACGGAATACTACTTGGCAATGAGAAAGAAATCTGACCATTTGTAGCAACATGGATGAAACTAGAGAGTATTATGCTAAGTGAAATATGTCAGGCAGAGAAAGACAGATACCATATGTTTTCACTCATATTTGAATCTTAAGAAACTTAACAGAAGACCATGGGGGAAGGCAAGGGGAAAAAAAGTTACAAACAGAGAGGGAGGGAGGCAAACCAGAAAAGACTCTTAAATACTGAGGACAAACTGAGGGTGGATGGGGACAGAGGAAAATGGGTGATGGTCATTGAGGAGGGCACTTGTTGGGATGAGTACTGGGTGTTGTATGTAAGCCAATTTGACAATAAATTATATTAAAATAAATAAAATTAAAAATTAAAAAATCAGATTGTCAATTGCTAAAAAACAAAAAACATACTGGACTGTAATTTGGGGAGAATTTCCATCTTAACACCTAATCTTTTAATTCACGAACACAGCTAAATCTCCATTTAGTTACGTTTTCTTTAATTGTATTGTTTCCCATGTATAAGTTTATATTTATTCTTATCTTTGTTTTTTTCACATCTTCATTTTATGATTTTTTCTCTTTATGACTGGTTTTAACAAATTTGATTATGATGTAACTTGGTATGGTTTTTTGCATGTTTCTTATGCCTGGAGTTCCTAGAGATTCTTGGATCTGTGGATTTAGAGTTTTCACCAAATCTGGAAATTTTTTAGTCGTTATTTCTTTGAATATTTTTTTTCTGTCTCCACTTACCTACTTTGGGATCTTCCATTATATATGTATTAGGCTGACCTTGTCATAAGTTCACTGAAGTTGTGTTCAGTTTTCTTCTTTTTTTTTTTTATCCTGTATTTCATTTTTAAGTAGTTTTTATTGCCATGGCTTTGAGTTCTCTAATCTTTCCTTCTGAGGTGATTCATCTGCTGTTAATTCCATCTGGTATACTTTTTTATTTCAGACATTGTATTCTCAATTTTTAAAGTTTGCTCTGAGTTTTTGAAAATACCTCTCAATTAATGTATTCTCTCAATTAATTCTCTCAATTAATGTAAGTCTCTCCTTAATGTATTCATATTTTAATCTACCTTTTTGAACATATGAAATATTTACAATATGTTTTAATGTTCTTATCTACTAATTCCATAATTTGTGTTATCTATTTCTATTGACTATTTTTTCCCATGATAGTTCATATATTCATACTTCTTCAAATACCTAGTAACTTGTTATTGGACCTCACATTGTTGATATTATTCTGTTGGGTGCTAGATTTTTCCCTCATATTTCTACAAATACTCTTGAGCTTTCTTCTTGGAATAAAGTTACTTGGAAACAGTTTAATCCTGTTGAGGCTTGCTTTTATGCTTTTTAATGTAAGACCAGAACATTTTTTAATCTGGAGCAAATTTTGTCCCACTGCTAAACAGTGTTATCCTTCTGAGTGCACTATCTGACTTCCATAAGCTGGGAAGTCTATCCACTCTGGCTGGTGGGGAATACAAACTCTTCCAAGCCCTACATGAACCCCAATTACTTTTCTTTCTAGTCCTTCTAGGTAGTTCTTTCCCTAAATTTGAGCCATTTCCTCACGGACATATGTTAAGTCCTCAGATGAAACTCAGAGGGGATGCTCTTCAGATGTTCAGAGCTTTACTTCTATAAGGCTCACTCTTCTTTGGTATTGTGCCCACAAAAGCTAGCCGCTGCCTCCTTGGACTGATACAGCCATCTCCTCATAGACCTTAGGGAAAAGTCAGTCCCTAGTATGCTGTCTTGTCCAGAAGCAAACATTTCATTAATGGCATTTTGACAAAAAAATAAATAAATAAATAAATAAATAAATAAAAGAATAAAGAAAAAAGTGAGACCAGAAATACTTTATTTTTTTATAAATTCTTTTCTTTTTTATATTTATTTTGAAAGAGTGAGAGCAAGTGAGCACAAAAAGGGGAGGGGTAGGGGGAGAGAGAGAGACTCTTAAGCAGGTTCGACGTTCAGCATGGAGCCTGCTGTGGGGCACCATCTCACAACATTGAGATCATGACCTGCACTGAAATCAAGAGTCAGACACTTAGCCAAGTAAGCCACCCAGGTGCCCCCAACAATACCTTTGAAGGAAGAGAATGGGAAGGAAATAGAGAAAGTGGTAGAATTTTTTATGAAATTTTTAATAACACTGGAGAAAGCTTATGAGAGTGTTAATTTTTTTAAGAATACAGAATTGTACATATAATATGGTTTTGATCATGAAAACACACACACACACACACACACACACACACACAATAAGAGAGATACTAACAACACTTGCTCTTTAGAATAGGATTTTTCTTATTCTTAGTTTTTCTGTGTTTTCCAAAGCTTTAAAAATAAGAATTAAGTTGCATTTTCATAATAAAGAAGAAAAATATAACAAACTGGGACGAGAAACTGGGTTCACCTTAAAATAAGAAGGAAAAGAAAGAGCAAGATGCCCCAAATTTTGGGACAGTTTTGTTGGCTAGAAGGAATCTATGAGTCTTCATATTAAGATTAGAAATTCTATTTATTGGGGCGCCTGGGTGGCGCAGTCGGTTAAGCGTCCGACTTCAGCC
>NW_024422512.1:0-6614 GCF_014898765.1 Herpailurus yagouaroundi | reverse complement strand
CACCACCACCACCACCACCACCAAAAATGTAGTAGTAGATCCAAGGATGCAAGATGCTTTTAATTCCAAGTAAGATGCTACACAATACTAAATAAAACTGCCTTCTCACTTACACTGACCTGGAGACTGATGGCCACAGGCCCTCTGGCATTTGACACGAATGCCAGAAGTTTGGCTCCAGCTATCTAAATTCTTGACTTAATGCTATGATGCCACAAGTAAGTTTTCAGAGTGAATGTTGAACTTTACAGTAACATTTAAACTCCGTAGGCTTCAAAGAAAAAAGGGAACGTTATTTTAAACAGCCCAAAGAACAAACCAATCTGTAGGGGTTAGTGCTCATAAAGATCTCTCTTTGCTAGACTTATATGTAGCATGTCCTCCACCACGCTTCGTCTGTCATCTTGCATTGATAAAGTCAGTGTTTGTAGGATTTAAAGAAACTTTGTGTAAAGAGAGTTTATCTAAAATGAACGTAAAGAAAATGAAAATAGTCTTTCCCCTCAAAAAGCAAATATTTGGCCTCTTTGTTCACTGATTCCCCACCAAATTTCAGTGTTTCTTCTTCCATATAAACCTTATATTTGCCATGTTTGACTCAGTTTTCTGCTATCCTGTTCATACATATTAAAGGACTCAATGGCATAATCGGCTTTGCTTTTCACTCAGTTGGTTAGGGCTTATAAAAATAAAACACAAATACCCACAGCTGTTCTAGGCAATCACTCAGCTCTTTGAGAAAAAAATACAGATATAGGGACAGGTGGCCTCACTCTCAGCACAATGTTCAGAATCAAGGGTACAGGGACTGCAACTGTGTTTCCAGGAGAACACTAACAAACTCCCAGGCTTTCTAGGCTAACTATAGTTACAAATGTACATCCAAGATGAAGACAGTGGTCTTTCTTGAGCCTTGTTTCTTCTGGAAGTTAGCCAACTGATATCCAAGGTCTTCCTCTAGAGGTATACCTTAGGATTTCTGATTACCCAGTGCAAGTAGTTCAGCAGTCCAGAAAAATAGAAAATCAGCAACAAACCAACTGTCGGGTGGTAAGGTTGATAAAGAATACAATGAGAGGTCTACCTGCCTTTTCTAACCTGATTGCAATCTAAGTACAATTGAACAAAGGCATAGAGACACAGCAAGAGAAGGTCACAGCTCAGATAGTTTTGAAGGAGATTAACTAAGTGGGTGATACTGATTCTACTCTTAATATACTCATAGCACCCCCCCCCCTCCTAATCAATGCTTCTGACTGCTACACAGAGGATGGGAAACCATGGAAGTCATGATTCTTGTTTCAAATGCTGGCTGTCCTAGCAGCCTCTAGCTCTTTTCAGCTGTGGCTGTCCCCAGAGCTTGCCTAATGGCCCCCTGAATCTCAGAACTCCTACACAACTTTTTTTACATCTCTTTATTTACATCTCTGATTTCAGATTCACCACAGAATTGCATTGGGAGTTTCCACCCCATCTCTCAGCCCTATTGGCCACAGCCCTGGCCCATCACCTCCTCTCAGGTGGTGAGTGAGTCAAATAGCAGCTTAAATCTCTAAACCATATTTCTACCCTAAACCACCATAAGGCCTGTTCAAACCAATTTACCTATTGATTTATGAGATATATTGACACTTCTCAATCATTTTCTATGGTTTACTCTGTCCATTCCCAATTCCCAGTGGAAGAAGAATTTGAGAATAATCAAGATGATGATACAAGAAAAAAAAATCTAACAAAGGAAAAATATTATGCTATTTATATTATCCATACATGTTGATAAATATATCAAAAATTACCAAAATATATCAAGAGTATATCAAAATATCTCACAAAATATATTTTTCCATATATGTTGATAAATATTTATTAAATGAATATAAGTAAAACACCAGAAAGCCATTACCAACTCAAATCAACACATATGATGTACTCGTAAAGATCAGTCCTCTCAAACTTTACAGACATTCCAAACATCTTTTGTGAATTATAAATTTTAGTAATCCTTAGGAGGATAGAGGATTCTGGAAAGATGGCAGAGTAGGAAGCACCAGGAATCAGTCACCTTACCTAGACAACTGCATTGACAGAATCTGTCTGATGTAACATTTTTGGAACTCTGTAGCCTACTGAAGGTTTGCAACTTTCAAGGTAAGCCTTGGGTGGTAAATTGTGGTTAATTTCAGTGAATTTTATCTTTTGGCACAGCAGCTACTCATCCCATACCCTACGGCCTCATAGCAGGTTCTAGGAGCATGCAAGCAGTGGGAACCAGGATGGGTAAAAAGGACCCTGTACACCAAACATTGGGAATCTGTTCTCTGATAACTGTTGCTTCTGATCACAGAAGTGTAGACAAAAAGGTAGCAGCATAGCTGTTGTACCTCCCTCAATTGTTACAAGCCTTCTCCCTTGGGCTGAAATAATTCCTATGGCATTTAAAAGGCCAGCACCTTTCCACCCTCCCTTTTTTCTTTTGTTCTCCTTTTGGGAGCAAGACGTTGAGGACTAGAACATTAAAAAGCAACCACATATGCAGGTAGAAGTAAAAAGTCTCCACGCATGCCAGGGAAATGTACTGGTTCTGAAAAGAACCGAGAAGACTAAGTTTATATCTTAGGCCGATACTTGGTACAAAGACAGCCCGCAACAGCCAAAAGCAAAAATAGGAAAATAAAACAAAACCAGCAAACCCTGAGGAAGGAGAAGAATCCAATTTTCAGAGTTGTCATACAATCAGATTCAAATGTCCAGCTTTTAACCAAAAATATCACAAGACATACAAAGAAACAGGAAAGTATGACCCATTCAAAGGGCAAAAGTAAAGTAAGAGAAACTCTCCCTAAAAGAGACCTAATGGCAGGTATATTAAACAAACACTTTAAAACAACTAAAACATGTTCAAAGAACTAATGGAAGACGTAAAGAAAGTCAAGAAAATAATGTGTACGCAAAATGGAACTATCAATAAAGAGAAACTTTTTAAAATTTTTTTTAATGTTTATTATTTGAGAGAGAGACAGAGACAGAAAGACAGAGAGCAAGCAGGGGAGGGGCAGAGAGAGGGGGAGACACAGAATCGGAAGCAGGATCCAGGCTCTGAACTGCCAGCAAAGAGCCTGATGTGGGGCTTGAACCCACAGACTGCAAGACCATCCCCTGAGCTGAAATCGGCCACTTAACCAACTGAGCCACCCAGGCGCCCCCCACTGTTTTTTTTATTCTTTTAATGTTTATTATTTGAGAGAGAAAGAGAAAAAAAAATAAAGAGAAAATTTTTAAGAAAGTAAAATAAAAACTCCTACACAATGGGAGGAAGTTTCTCAAAAAGTTAAAAATAGAACTACCCCAAGATCCAGAAATCACACTCCTGGGTATTTACCCCCAAAACTACAAAAACACTAATTCAAAGAGATATACGCACTCCTCTGCTTATCGCAGCATTATTTGCAATAGCCAAATTATGAAAACAGCCTAAGTGTCCATTGACAGATGAATGGATAAAGATGTGGCATACATACAATAGAATATTATTAAGCCATAAAAAAGAATGAAATCTTGCCACTTGCAACAACATGGATGGAGCTAGAGAGTATAATACTAAGAGAAATAAATCAGTCAGAGAAAAACAAATACCGTATGATTTCACTCATAGGTGGAATTTCAGAAACAAATGAGCAAAGTAAAAAGAGAGAGAGAGAGACAGACCAAGAAACAGACTCTTAACTTTAGAGAACTGATGGTTACCAGAGGGGAGGCTGGTGGGGGAGATGTGTGAAATAGGTGATGGGGATTAAAGAATACAGAGCAGTGGGTAATGTATAGGATGGTTGAATCCCTATAGTATAACCCTGAAACTAACATAACACTGTCTATTAACTACAGTGGGCAAGTGCGGCTCCCGCGCTGGCTGAAGGCGCTGTGTTGTGTTTCACTGAGCTGGAGCCGCCGCTGCTGTGGAGGCTCCGTGTGCAGTTGAAGTCTCTGCGCGCTCGATGCTCCAAGTGGATGCTCTGAGAACAGGACCCAGAAAGTCCTCTAGCCCACTAGCACCTTCCCGGCCAGGATTTATCTCTGCCACACTTTGAAGAATCATACCGTGCATGTGGTACAGTGAACTCAAAAGTCTGGCTAACGAAGAGAATGTCTACATGTTCCTTGTAACATGGAACAAACTGATATGGCAGGCTATCAAGTGTAGGAGGAAATCAAGTCTTTAGCAGCCTGTTGTCATTTTAGACAACGACTCAAGAATCTGTCAAAGACAATAAGGAAGGGGCGCCTGGGTGGCTCAGTGGGTCAATTGAGCGTCCCACTTTGGCTCAGACCACGATACCGCAGTTTCTGAGTTTGAGCCCCGCATGGGGCTCTGTGCTGATAGCTTGGAGCCTGGAGCCTGCTTTAGATTCTGTGTCTCCCTCTCTCTACCCCTCTTCCGCTTGTGCTCTGTCTCTCTCTGTCTCCCAAAGATTAATGAATATAAAAAAAAAAATTTTTAAAGACAATAGGGAAGCAATAAGCAAGTGTAGGCTCAAATTCTCCCAGAATACGTTTTTAACTTTAAAATGTAAAAGGAGGTGAGGGGTCGCCTGGGTGGCTCAATCAGATGAATATCGAACTTTGGCCCAGGTCATGATTTCACAGTTCCTGGGTTCGAGCCCCGCATCAGTCTCTGTGCTGACAGCTCAGAGTATGGAGCCTGCTTTGGATTCTGTGTCTCCCTGTCTCTCTGCCCCTCCCCCACTTGTGCTCTGTCTCTCTCTGCCTCTCAAAAATAAAGAAATGTAATAAAAAAAATTGGGGGGCACCTGGGTGGCTCAGTTGGTTAAACGTCTGACTTTTTGCCTCAGGTCATGACCTCACAGCTTGTGAGTTCAAGCCCCGCATCAGGCTCTGTGCTGACAGCTCAGAGCCTGGAGTCTGCTTTGGATTCTGTGTCTCCCTCTCTCTCTGTCCCTTCCCTGCTCACACTCCATCTCCCTCTCTCTCAAAAATAAATAAACATTAAAAAAAATTTTTTTAATGTAAAAGGAGGTTGAAATTGAAAAATAATTAGGAATTACGTGGAGAAAAAAGACCGCCAAAATAATTATATATTCTTTTAAAAATATAAATAAATATTGTTTTGGCTCCTGCTCTGCTCGGAGAGGGAAACAGTCTGCCTCCTCTGGATCCTACCCATCCCCTAGGAAGGACCCGACAGGAAGGAAAGAGAAGGCAATGGCTGCTGGGCCTCTGCCACTGCGAACTCAGGGTTACTCCAAGGAACAAATCAAAGCACATCTGGTGGAAGGTCCAAAATATCACTATGAGTAGGGTAATAAGATAACCAAAGTCACAACAACAGAGAGCAAGTAACACTCTCCAAAAAACAGCTCCTGAAGGGCCAGGCCCTGGACAGTGTATGACCCTCCTTTAATATAGCAGTGCTCGCAGGTGCAGAGCACATAATAAGCTTTTAAAATGCATAAGGGATGGAAAACTTTACAAAATGATGAAATGGAAGAATCCCCCTCAAAAGAAATTCCAGGAAGTAGTGACAGCTAACGAATTGATCAAAACTCAGTTAAGCAATATAACAGAACAAGAATTTAGAATAATAGTCATAAAATTAATCTCTGGGCTTGAAAAAAGCATAGAGGACAGCAGAGAATCTATTGTTACCGAGATCAAGGGACTAAACAATAGTCATGGTAAATTAAAAAATGCTATAAATGAGGTGCAAAATAAAATGGACGCGGCCACAGCGCGGATTAAAGATGCAGAGGGGAGAATAGGTGAATTAGAAGATAAAATCATGGAAAAAGAGGAAGCTGAGAAAAACAGAGATAAAAAAATCCAGGAGTACGAGGGGAGAATTAGAGAACTAAGTGATGCAGTCAAACGGAACAATATCCGTATCATAGGAATTCCAGAAGAAGAAGACAGAGAGAAAGGAGCTGAAGGCGTACTTGAACAAATCATAGCTGAGAACTTCCCCGATCTGGGGAAGGAAACAGGCATTGAAATCCAAGAGGCACAGAGAACTCCCTTCAGATGTAACTTGAATCAATCTTCTGCACGACATATCATAGTGAAACTGGCAAAATACAAGGATAAAGACAGAATTCTGAAAGCAGCTAGGGATAAATGGGCCTTAACATACAACGTAGCAGACCTATCTACTAAAACTTGGCAGGCCAGAAAAGAGTAGCAGGAAATCTTCAATGAGATGAACAGAAAAAATATGCAGCCGAGAATCCTTTATCCAGCAAGTCTGTCATTCAGAATAGAAAGAGAGATAAAGGTTTTCCCAAACAAACAAAAACTGAAGGAATTCATCACCACTAAACCAGCCCTACGAGAGATCCTAAGGGGGACTCTGTGAGTGAAATGTTGCAAGGATCACAAAGGACCAGAGACATCACTACAAACAGAAACCTACAGATAACACACTGACTCTAATTCCATATCTTTCAATGATAACACTGAATGTAAATGGACTAAATGCTCCAATCAAAAGACATGGGATATCAGAATGCATAAAAAAACAAGACCCATCTATTTTCTGTCTACAAGAGACCCATTTTAGACCTGAGGACACCTCCAGATTGAAAGTGAGGGGATGGAGAACCATC
>NW_024422511.1:0-1767 GCF_014898765.1 Herpailurus yagouaroundi | reverse complement strand
GGGGGAGGGGCAGAGAGAGAGGGAGACACAGAATCGGAAACAGGCTCCAGGCTCTGAGCCATCAGCCCAGAGCCTGACGCGGGGCTCGAACTCACGGACCGCGAGATCATGACCTGGCTGAAGTCAGACGCTTAACTGACTGCGCCACCCAGGTGCCCCATTCTGTGTCATTTCTAAGAAATCTAATTAGCTGATCCAAGGTCATGAAGATTTATGCCTATGTTTTATTCTAACCACTTTATAATTTTTGCTGTTACATTTAGGCCTTTGATCTATTTTGAGTTAATTTTTGTATATGATGTGAGACAGTGATCCAACTTCTTTTTTTTTAAAGTATAGTTGACATGCAATGTTATATTAGTTTCGGGTGTATAACATAGTAAACTCATAATTCTATACATTAGACAATGCTCATCATATAACTGTAGTTACCATTTGTCACCATACGTTATTAGAATATTACTGACTTGGAGCACTTGGCTGGCTTAGTTGGTAGAGCATGCAACTCTTGATCTTGGGGTCATGAGTTTGAACCCCATGTTGGGTGTAGAGCCTACTTAAAAAAAAGAAGGGGCATCTCAGTGGCTCAGTCAGTTGAATGACTGATTCTTGATTTTGGCTCAGGTCATGATCCCAAGGTTGTAGGATTGAGCCCCATGTTGGGCTCTGCACTGAGTGTGGAGCCTGCTTGACATTTTTTTTTCTCTCTCTCTCTCTCTCCTTCTGCCCCTTTCCCCTGCTCACACTCCCTCTCTAAAATAAAAAAGTAAAGAATATTACTGACTATATTCCCTACACTGTATTTTTCTTCCTTGTGATTTATTTTATAACTGGAAGTTTATACCTCTTAATCCCCTTCAACTATTTCACCCATCTTCCCACCACCGAGTTCTTTCTTTTGCTATATGCAAGAGGGTATCCAATTGTCCCAGTATCATTTGTTGAAAAGACTCTTTACCCTGTTTAATCATCTTGGCACTCATTTTGAACATCAACTGTGTATAAATATAAGGGTTTATTTCTAGTACAGAAATCTGCTTGTATCATATTTTTGACTGTATTCCCTTCCATTTGTTGAGTTCTCTATTTCAAGAACCCTAATTATTCTTATGCTGGATCATCTTTGTCTTCTCTAATAGCTCTCATCTTTGTCTCTTATTCTGCATTCATTCACCTGCCTTTCTCCATGTCAGTAATTAATTTTTTTAAGGTTTTTTATTTTATTTTTTATTTTTATTTTTATTTATTATTAGTTTTTTGTTTTTTGTTTTGTTTTGTTTTTTGAGAGAGAGAGCATGCATGAGCAGGGGAGGAGTAGAGAGAGAGAGGGGAGAGATAGAATCCCAAGCAGGTTCTGCACTGTCAGCCCAGAGTCCCATGCAGAGCTCAAACCCACAAAATGTGAGATTATGACCTGAGTTGAAATCAAGAGTCAGATGCTTAACCGACTGAGCTACCCATGTACCCCCTATTTTTTTTACTTTTTGAGAGAGAAAGAGAGACAGAGAGAGAATCCCAAGGAGGCTTCATGCCTAGTGTGGAGTCCCACATGGGGCTTGATCTCATGACCATGAGATCATGACCTGAGTCAAAACCAAGAGTTGGCCGTCCAGGTGCCCCAGTAATTAAATTTTTAACAGTGTCTATTTTATATATAGTTCTTTTTTTTTTTTTTTCAACGTTTATTTATTTTTGGGACAGAGAAAGACAGAGCATGAATGGGGGAGGGGCAGAGAGAGAGGGAGACACAGAATCGGAAACAGGCTC
>NW_024422510.1:0-4537 GCF_014898765.1 Herpailurus yagouaroundi | reverse complement strand
TGTGTGTGTGTGTGTGTGTATTTGCTTTTGAAACATTTAGAACATTTGGAGGACAGGTATGGCTGTCATCATTCAGACCTCCCCCTGCAGGACCACACCTAGGCCTGGGCCAATCTGCTCACGGGAGCAGGGAGGGTAAGATCAGGCCTGGGCATAAAAGGAAGAGCAGGGATAGTACCAGCTTACACTTGCTTCTGACACAACTGTGTTCGCTAGCAACCACACAAACAGACAACATGGGATTTCTGACTGCTGAGGAGAAGGGTCTGGTCAATGGCCTGTGGGGCAAGGTGAACGTGGATGAAGTTGGCGGTGAGGCCCTGGGCAGGTTGGTATCCAGGTTGCGAGGCAGGCCTAAGGAGAGTGAATGGATGCTGGGAAGGTGGAGAAGGCTCAGTCCCTGGGGCTTCTGACAGGCACTGACTCCCTCTGTCCCTCTGTGCTGTTTTCACCCCTCAGGCTGCTGGTTGTCTACCCCTGGACTCAGAGGTTCTTTCAGTCCTTTGGGGACCTGTCTTCTGCTGATGCCATTATGGGCAACAGTAAGGTGAAGGCCCATGGCAAGAAGGTGCTGAACTCCTTCAGTGATGGTCTGAAAAACATCGACGACCTCAAGGGCGCCTTTGCTAAGCTCAGCGAGCTGCACTGTGACAAGCTGCACGTGGATCCCGAGAACTTCAGGGTAAGTCTAGGATATCTTCCGTTTGTTTTTTCTTTTCACTTTCTAGTCTTCTACTCTGGTTCCTTTACCTACCTGTTCACCCTCCAGCTTCCTTTTTACTTTAGAATATATCATCATTGAATGCTTTTCAAAATGTATGTAGTTTTATATTTTTCATTCAGTATTCCATGTCGTTTCCTTTCTCACATTCTTTTTTTTTAAATCAAGCTCTTACTTAATAATCTTTTGCTTCTCTCTTTTTCTCCCTAACTTTTTTCCCTACTCAATACCCAAATTATACATACTAGCTCTCATCTTCTACTTCTATACTTGGAATAGTCTTTCTATCTCTCCAAATGGGGATTGGAAGGGCTCCTCAAAGGGGAGAGGCTCAAGATGTCATCTAGAGTCCAAAAATCAGTTCAGAATTAAAGAATAATTGGAATTTTATGGAATCAAGACTCAATGGAAAGGAAAGGAAAGTGAATATCTGAGGATGGTAGACCAGAAATAGGGAAGTAGGGAAGCAGTAGTTGCTAAGACAACCATCATCAGACTAATTAATCTGTTCCTTATTATATAAAACATATATAATAAAACTATACAGTATACATACATATATGGTTACTCATTTCTGCCTATGGAGATAACCTGAAGATCAATTTGGGCTAGAGCATGGGCAGGAAAAAAAAAATATTGTTGGCTCAGTTTCTCAGAAGCCAAGCTTGATTTCTCTGTTAATCATGTATATTTTTCTATCTATGTCTTCCCCACAGCTCCTGGGCAATGTGCTGGTGTGTGTGCTGGCCCACCACTTTGGCCATGATTTCAACCCCCAGGTGCAGGCTGCCTTTCAGAAGGTGGTGGCTGGTGTGGCCAATGCCTTGGCCCACAAGTACCATTGAGGTCATGGCCTATTTTCTGGTGACCACTGGAAGAACCTAGTTCCCTAAATTCGATCTTCTGAACTTGATGAAATAATGTCCACCTTCAAGGGTATGACTTCTGTCTAATAAAGAACTTTAACTCAACTTCCTGATTCATTTCATTTCATTTTATTTTATTTTATTTTATTTTATTTTATTTTAGTCTGGAGGTATGCTAAATCCCTTAGGATCTACAGATAGGAAGCTCTTGTGTTTTTTTTTGTTGTTGTTGTTGTTTGTTTTTTTTTTTTTTAATTTTTTTTTCAACGTTTATTTTATTTTTGGGACAGAGAGAGACAGAGCATGAACGGGGGAGGGGCAGAGAGAGAGGGAGACACAGAATCGGAAACAGGCTCCAGGCTCCGAGCCATCAGCCCAGAGCCTGACGCGGGGCTCGAACTCCCGGACCGCGAGATCGTGACCTGGCTGAAGTCGGACGCTTAACCGACTGCGCCACCCAGGCGCCCCAGGAAGCTCTTGTGTTTTATTCAAAGAGGTCAAGGAAAATGAGAAAAGGAGGGACACCATGCATAGTCACTAATGTAGGACACTTCTCCCTCCTGAGCATTTGCATTGTCCAGAAAGTTTTAAATACATAGAGAATACTGGCATTACAGGGCCTCTGTGGAAGGCTTCACACAAAAGACATAGCCTTCAGGCTAATGCTTTGATCTATTTCCAACATTTACTAAAAAAATACTGTGCTCAGCTGGAGACATAATGAATGATCAAGACACTGTCCTGTTTCTTTTTTTGCCTACATGCCTTGCTTGCAGTGTAGCTTTCAATACCACACTTCCTCAAGTGCTCCTGCTCTAAGGAATAACTTCCATCTTTTACTTGCCCCAAACACTCTCATAAATAATTCCTGCTCCCACCCTCCCATTTTAGACAAAATTCAATGCTTGTTTATTACTTGTGAGGCCTTTGGACCCTGGCCTTAATGAACTTTCCAATATTGCCTAAGGAAATCCTTCCAAACCCATCCCTTCTACTTATTGTTAACATTTCTTCTTATCCATCACACTCACATTCTATGCTGTATAAATGTGTCTGACCATTTTATACTGCCCTATATGACTACTGTGCTCTGTTAAGTTCCTCCATAGGCAGTGAGTGAATATGTACTAAATGAAATTCAGTGGATGAATAAGTGATTATTCCCCATCTTCGAACTGTGGAACTAGAGAACAATCTGAGCAAGGGACCATTGCATAGAGTTCCTCCAGTATGGATGCTACAATATGCAATGAGGAAGCACAGGGGGAAGTAAAACACTGATCAGAGATTTGCTTTCTGTTCCTTGTGTGCTGGACATTGGGCCTTAAAACTAATGCCTTACATATTTGTAAAAGTTCCCAGAATGAAGTCAAGATTCTGCCCCTGGAGATATACAGTTTCATATTTAACTTGGGAAAAAATTGCCCCTTTGCTTTTCATTAGTCAACACCATGGCCAACTTAGCGATGTCAATAAAAGCTTGAACCCAGTGGAGGAAATACCAGTGGCAATTATAAACTGAAACATTAAGTATCTTGTAATAATTACCACATACTTTATCAAAGTTATGGCTAGGTTGACTTAATGCTTTTCATATAAGGCTACGACTTTTAAAAACTGTATGTCCATAACTTTTCTGAGTTCTGCTCTTGTTAGGGTATTTTTGCTTTATTTAATTTTACGAATTTAATTTAATTTAATTTTTGAAGGGATACTAAACTGAGGTAATTGAGAGATTGTGTATCTGGAAGAGAAGTGTAAAAGATAACTTTCTTGACCCAGGAAAATATGTATTAGATTGTTGAAATGCCTAGATGACTGAAGGGGATTTAAAATTGAACACTACTGCATGTACAAAAGTGTTTTGGTTCAGTGTCATTTTTGAAACACGTAAAACAACATACCTCTGGATGACAATCAAGAGAATCTTCTTCAGGATGGATAGTCATGAAGAGAATCTTGAAGTCATACTCTTCATTACACTCAGACTAGGCCCATCCTGGTTCAAAACATTAAGAACTGTGCAAACTTGACATACTGGAGAAAAATAAAATTTAAAAAATTATCTCTCTCTCTCGGGGACTCTGTGTGTGTGTGTGTGTGTGTGTGTGTGTGTGCGCGCGCACATGTGTGCATATGTGTATGTGTGTATGTTAGTGCCCAATGGAGCTGGAATCAAGGTAAAGCAGACATCCTGTGGTTCCCCTTCACAGGGTAGAAATAAGTTTAAAAGGAAAAGAGGGCGCTGGGTCTAGAAGCTTTCTAGAATCTTCAAATATTGATCAGGATTTGAGCCCGAGGCTCAGAACATAGCCACATTTATTCTTATTTTTCTCTGATAAGTCTGAGCTTTTGATGTCTTATTACAACTTTCAGCCTTGTCACTGCAGAGTCATGAGTAAGAAAAGGAGAAGTCCATTTCCCTCTTCAGTCATGCTAAGTAGCAATGGTAAGATAGAACAGCAGTTCCTGTCCGGAAGCCAGGAAGATGGTGGCTCTAGCAGTTGTCAGCACAAAAGAGTGGTCCATACATTCGTGGCCAAAGAAGACTGAAGGAAGAAGATATAACAGAACTTAGGGGAACCATTTCTGAGTACAAGTAATGGTAGGGGAAGTCTAAGTAGGTGCTACTTTCTGTCAGTCAAGATAGCAAATCTATGGCTTTGACAATTTTGGTACTTTACATTTAAAATATAAACATACTCCATATTGTTATTTAGTAAGGCCTCTGGATTTCTCATGACATATCTACAAAAGATATGTCCAGACCTCCCTTTGCACACTTACACATGAACTCTGATATCAGGAGTGTGAAATAGAGTTTTGGAAACAGTCTGAATGTAAAGCAATGGTAAAGCTAATGGAGGCTTAAATTTAGTAAAATGAAACTCAAAGCCTACAGGTCAAACAAAGTGTGTGTGTGTGTGTGTGTGTGTGTGTGTGTGTGTGT
>NW_024422509.1:588-1076 GCF_014898765.1 Herpailurus yagouaroundi | reverse complement strand
GTGAATTTAGAATAATAGTCATAAAATTAATCGCTGGGCTTGAAAACAGTATAGCTGACAGCAGAGAATCTCTTGCTACAGAGATCAAGGGACTAAGGAACAGTCACGAGGAGCTGAAAAACGCTTTAAATGAAATGCATAACAAAATGGAAACCACCACAGCTCGGATTGAAGAGGCAGAGGAGAGAATAGGTGAACTAGAAGATAAAGTTATGGAAAAAGAGGAAGCTGAGAAAAAGAGATAAAAAAAACCAGGAGTATGAGGGGAAAATTAGAGAACTAAGTGATACACTAAAAAGAAATAATATACGCATAATTGGTATCCCAGAGGAGGAAGAGAGAGGGAAAGGTGCTGAAGGGGTACTTGAAGAAATAATAGCTGAGAACTTCCCTGAAGTGGGGAAGGAAAAAGGCATTGAAATCCAAGAGGCACAGAGAACTCCCTTCAGACGTAACTTGAATCGATCTTCTGCACGACATATCATAGT
>NW_024422509.1:0-488 GCF_014898765.1 Herpailurus yagouaroundi | reverse complement strand
GTGAATTTAGAATAATAGTCATAAAATTAATCGCTGGGCTTGAAAACAGTATAGCTGACAGCAGAGAATCTCTTGCTACAGAGATCAAGGGACTAAGGAACAGTCACGAGGAGCTGAAAAACGCTTTAAATGAAATGCATAACAAAATGGAAACCACCACAGCTCGGATTGAAGAGGCAGAGGAGAGAATAGGTGAACTAGAAGATAAAGTTATGGAAAAAGAGGAAGCTGAGAAAAAGAGATAAAAAAAACCAGGAGTATGAGGGGAAAATTAGAGAACTAAGTGATACACTAAAAAGAAATAATATACGCATAATTGGTATCCCAGAGGAGGAAGAGAGAGGGAAAGGTGCTGAAGGGGTACTTGAAGAAATAATAGCTGAGAACTTCCCTGAAGTGGGGAAGGAAAAAGGCATTGAAATCCAAGAGGCACAGAGAACTCCCTTCAGACGTAACTTGAATCGATCTTCTGCACGACATATCATAGT
>NW_024422508.1:0-1291 GCF_014898765.1 Herpailurus yagouaroundi | reverse complement strand
AGAGAGAGAGGAAGACACAGAATCCAAATCAGGCTCCAGGCTACGAGCTGTCATCACAGAGCCCAACAGGGCGCTTGAACTCACGAGCTGTGAGATCATGACTTGAGCCAAATTCGGTCGCTCAACTGACAGAGCCACCCAGGCACCCCTAATTGAATATTTTAAATATCTCCATTATAATTGATCATTTAATGCAGTATATTAAAGAAAATATGTAACGATAATATGTATATTTGTGCATTTTAGGGTTCAAGTTTGTGAGTGAATGAAAGGCTAAAAAAATATTTCATAATATCAAGAGAATTTCATTTCTGAATGCAGACATGATAAGTGATGTTGTGGCATTTAAATTCTTCATTTTCCAAATTTTATCTCTCTATTGTTTTCATCATGATAAAACACATTTAACTACATTTCAAAAAATGCATATTATTATTAGAAAAGTACAACATAGAGATACTTATCTTTTTATAATAAAAATCATTTATGACACAATTTTTTTTATTATTATTTCTCTTAGGCCCGGAGAATATTGTGAAATGTGGATCTTTTAGCATCTCAGCAGACTCAAATGTTTTTATACTTAGAACTATTGTCCTAGGAGTATATGAAACATGTTATTAATCTACATATTTTCTATATCTAATTTTCTATATCTAACCTATATATTTTCTAAACTCTGGGATTGGTCATCCTCCATAACATTTTGATACATGTCTCTAATCTATAATCAGTAACCAATAAAGTCTGTGGCTCATCTTATATCACTGAAGTGTACTTTCTCTTTATCGTGCACTGTAATGGCTAGACCATGTACCTCATACTTTGAACGCTCGAACTTCAAAATCACAGTTTCCAATCACATTATTTGCTTTTCTTAAGCCCCAGATCCAAGTACATCAGGTGTTAGACCCCAACATTTCCTTCTAATCTGCTGAGGCCTTTTGGTATTGTTATGCATTTTTTTATTTGCAGTAGGTCCCATCATTTATCACTTCAATATTTGCTTGGCAATATCCAGAAATATCTTGTCCCTATTCTTCTTGAGTCTTCCATTTTGCAGAAGCCATGGTCAAGTAAAGCATTCTTTTTTTTCCATGAAACTGCATGTAAGCCATTCATCCCAATGACCTCCATTCTATCTATCCTTCAATATCAATATATCAGCCCTGACTTATGTTTTGCCTTCAGAACTTCCCACCATTTTTGGTCTTGTCTCTGGTTTGACCATTTTCTAATTCCCTACAGATTTCTTTTATTCAAATTCAACTTAATCATTTTATTTTTTTTT
>NW_024422507.1:0-6253 GCF_014898765.1 Herpailurus yagouaroundi | reverse complement strand
CTATTCTATTCCATTGGTCTATGTGTCTGTTTGTGTGCCAATACCATGCTGTCTTGTTGATTATAGCTTTGTAGTAGAGGCTAAAGTCTGGGATTGTGATGCCTCCTGCTTTGGTCTTCTTCAATATTACTTTGACTATTCAGGGTCTTTTGTGGCTCCATACAAATTTTAGGATTGCTTTCTCTGGCTTCAAGAAGAATGCTGGTGTAATTTTGATTGGGATTGCATTGAATATGTAGATTCTTTTGGGTAGTATTGACTTTTAACAATATTTATTCTTCCAATCCATGAGCACAGAATGTTTTTCCATTTCTTTGTATCTTCTTCAGTTACCTTCATAAGCTTTCTATAGTTTTCAGCATACAGATCTTTTACATCTTTGGTTAGGTTTATTCCTAGGTATTTTATGATTCTTGGTGCAATTGTGAATGGGATCAGTTTATTTATTTGTCTTTCTGTTGCTTCATTATTAGTGTATAAGAATGTAACTGATTTCTGTACATTAATTTTGTATCCTGTGACATTGCTGAATTCATCAATCAGTTCTAGCAGACTTTTGGTGGAGTCTATTGGGTATTCCATGTATAATATCATGTCATCTGCAAAAAGTGAAAGCTTGACTTCATCTGCCAGTTTTGATGCCTTTGATTTCCTTTTGTTGTCTGATTGCTGATGCTAGAACTTCCAACACTATGTTAAACAACAGCGGTGAGAGTGGACATCCCTGTCATGTTCCTGATCTCAGGGGGAAAGCTCTCAGTTTTTCCCCATTGAGGATGATATCAGCTGTGGGCTTTTCATAAATGGCTTTTATGATGTTTAAGTACGTTCCTTCTATCCCGACTTTCTCAGGGGTTTTATTAAGAAAGGCTGCTGAATTTTGTCAAGTGCTTTTTCTGCATCGATTGACAGGATCATATGGTTCTTATCTTTTCTTTTATTAATGTGATGTATCACATTGATTGATTTGTGACGATTGAGCCAACCCTGCAGCCCAGCAATGAATCCCACTTGATAATGGTGAATAATTCTTTTTATATGCTGTTGAATTCAATTTGCTTGTATCTTATTGAGAATTTTTGCATCCATATTCATCATGGATATTGGCCTCTTTTTTTTTTAGTTCTCTTTTTTTGCTGGGTCTCTGTCTGGTTTGGGAATCAAAGTAATGCTGGCTTTATAGAATGAGTCTGGAAGTTTTACCTTCCCTTTACATTTTTTGGAACAGCTTGAGAAGATAGGTATTATCCCTGCTTTAAATGTTTGGTAGAATTCCCCTGGGAAGCCATCTGGTCCTGGACTCTTATTTGTTGGGAGATTTTTGATAACTGATTCCATTTCTTCGCTGGTTATGGGTCTGTTCCAGTTTTCTATTTCTTCCTGTTTGACTTTTGCAAGTGTGTGGGTGCTTAGGAATTTGTTCATTTCTTCCAGGTTGTACAGTTTATTGGCATATTATTTTTCATAGTATTCCCTGATAATTGCTTGTATTTCTGAGGGATTGGTTGTCATAATTACATTTTCATTCATGATTTTATCTATTTGGGTCATCTCCCTTTTCTTTTTGAGAAGCCTGGCTAGAGGTTTATCAATTTTGTTTCTTTTTTCAAAAAAACCAACTCTTGGTTTCATTGATCTGCTCTACAGTTTTTTTAGATTCTATATTGTTTATTTCTGCTCTGACCTTTATTATTTCTCTTCTTCTGCTGGGCTTGGGGTGTCTTTGCTGTTCTGCTTCTATTTCCTTTAGGTGTGCTGTTAGATTTTGTATTTGGGATTCTTCTTGTTTCTTGAGATAGGACTGGATTGCAATGCATTTTCTTCTCAGGACTGCCTTCACTGCATCCCAAAGGGTTTGGATTGTTGTATTTTCATTTTCATTTGTTTCCATAAATTTTTTAATTTCTTCTCTAATTGCCTGGTTGACCCATTCATTCTTTAGTAGGGTGTTCTTTAACCTCCATGCTTTTGGAGGTTTTCCAGACTTTTTCCTGTGGTTGATTTCAAGTTTCATAGCATTGTGGTCTGAAAGTGTGCATGCTATGATCTCAATTCTTTTATACTTATGAAGGACTGTTTTGTGACACAGTATGTAATCTATCTTGGAGAATGTTCCATGTGCACTCGAGAAGAAAGTATATTCTGTGACTTTGGGATACAGAGTTCTAAATATATCTGTCAAGTCTATATGATCCAATGTATCATTCAGGGCCCTTGTTTCTTTATTGATTCTGTGTCTAGATGATCTATCCATTGTTGTAAGAGGAGTATTAAAGTCCCTTGCAATTACCACATTCTTATAAATAAGGTAGCTTATGTTTGTGCTTAATTGTTTTATATATTTGGGGGCTCCTGTATTCGGCTCATAGACATTTATAATGGTTAGCTCTTCCTGATGGATAGACCCTGTAATTATTATATAATGGCCTTCTTCACCTCTTGTTACAGCCTTTAATTTAAAGTCTAGTTTGTCTGATATAACTATGGCTACTCCAGCTTTCTTTTGATTTCCAGTAGCATGATAGATAGTTCTCCATCCCCTCACATTCAATATGAAGGTGTCCTCAGGTCTAAAATGAGTCTCTTGTAGACAGCAAATAGATGGGTGTTGCTTTTTTTATCCATTCTGATACCCTATGTCTTTTGGTTGGAGCATTTAGTCCATTTACATTCAGTGTCATTATTGAAAGATCTGGGTTTAGAGTCATTGTGATGTCTGTAGGTTTCATGCCTGTAGGGATGTCTCTGGTACCTTGTGGTCCTTGCAACATTTCACTCACAGAATCCCCATTAGGATCTCTTGTAGGGCTGGTGTAGTGGTGATGAATTCCTTCAGTTTTTGTTTGTTTGGGAAAACCTTTATCTCTCCTTCTATTCTAAATGACAGACTTGCTGGATAAAGGATTCTCGGCTGCATATTTTTTCTGTTCATCACATTGAAGATTTCCTGCCATTCCTTTCTGGCCTTCCAAGTTTTGGTAGATAGATCTGTCTTTGGTAGATAGTCTTATCGGTCTCCCTTTATATGTTAGAGCGTGTTTATCCCTACCTGCTTTCAGAATTTTCTCTTTATCCTTGTATTTTGCCAGTTTCACTATTATATGATGTGCTGAAGATGGATTCAAGTTACGTCTGAAGGGAGTTCTCTGTGCCTCTTTAGTTTCAATGCCTTTTTCCTTCCCCAGATCGGGGAAGTTCTCAGCTATGATTTGTTCAAGTACACCTTCAGCCTTCAGCCCCTTTCTCTCTCTCTTCTTCTTCTTCTGGAATTCCTATGATATGTATATTGTTCCATTTGATTGCATCATTTAGTTCTCTAATTCTCCCCTCATACTCCTGGATTTTTTTTCTCTCTCTTCTTCTCAGATTCTTCTTGTTCCATAATTTTATCTTCTAATTCACCTATTGTCTCCTCTGCCTCTTCAATCTGTGCTATGGCCACCTCCATTTTATTTTACACCTCATTTATAGCATTTTTTAGTTCCTCATGACCACTTTTCTAGTCCCTTGATCTCTGTAGCAATAGATTCTCTGCTGTCCTCTATGCTTTTTTCAAGCCCAGCAATTAATTTTATGACAATTATTCTAAATTCTTATTCTGTTATATTGCTTAAATCGGTTTGATCAATTTGTTAACTGTCTCTACTTCCTGGAGTTTCTTTTGAGGAGAATTCTTCCATTTCACCATTTTGGGTAGTCCCTGTGGTAGCTAAACTGCAGGGAACTTCCCCTGTGCTGTCCGGAGAAACTTGTGTTGGTGGGCAGGGCCGCAGTCAGACCCGATGTCTGCCCCCAGCCCACCGCTGGGGCCACAGTCAGACTGGTGTTTACCTTATCTTCCACTCTCCCAGGGGCAGGACTCACTGTGGAGTGGTGTGGTCCCTGTCTGGGCAGCTTGGACACTTCCAGGATTGTGGTGCTCCTTCGATGGGATCTGGCCAAGGGCATATTAGAAGGGGTGGATCTCCAAGGTGCACAGGGGAGGGAGGGGCAGGCTTACCTCGATTTACCATTGGTGGTCCCCTGTGGGAGGGGCCCTGCAGCACCAGGAGGGAGGCAGGTCCGTTGGAGGGATGGATCCACAAAAGCACAGAATTGGGCGTTTGCAAGGTACAAGCAAGTTCGGTGACAGGAACTGGTTCCTCTTGGAATTTTGGCTGGTGGATGGGAGAGGGAAATGGTGCTTGCCAGTGCCTTTGTTCCCCCACCGAGCTTTGTCCTTCCAGGGCTCAACAACTCTCCCTCCTCGCGTCCTCTCTCCCTCCCTGCTCTATGAGAGCAGAGCTGTTGACCTTTAACATTCCAGATGTTAAGTCCCGCTGGCTGTCAGAACTCACGGAGTCCGGCCCCTCTGCTTTTGCAAGCCAGACTTCAGGGGCCCTGCCTTTCCCAGCAGGCTGCCCCTCCACCACCCCAGCTCCCTCCCACCAGTCCATGTAGCACACACTGCTTCTCCGCCCTCTTGTCTACCCTCAGCCTCTTCTATGTGCCTCTTGTCTATGCTTGGCTCCAGAGAGTCCATTCTGCTAGTCTTCTGGTGGTTTTCTGGGTCATTTAGGTAGATGTGGGTGGAATCTAAGCGATCATCAGGACAAGGTGAGCCCAGTGTCCTCCTACACTGCCATCTTCGAAAATTACCATTACAAAGTTTGTGAATTCACACACACACACACACACACACACACACACACACAATTTACTTTCAGGTATTCTCTTTATACCTAACTTTGAATTAAACTTCATATAAAATCTAAAAGTTAGAAAACACATCCTTGAAAGTACCTCAAATAATTGGGAAAAGCTATTTTAATTATTAAACAGTAAGACAGAGAGATAACGACACTGGAAATTTTCTTGGATTGATGTTGTAACCAAAATTTTGATGGCAAATATGTTGTGTTGAAAAGCTTCTGCCAGATTTCATCTGTGCCCCAAGTTTACAAATCCAAATTGAAACTCAAAAAGCTCAGAACATATTTAATACAGTATATTTTATCCTCAATTTCCATGCAGTTTTTTCATGATTATAAAGTTCAAATATAAACTTTCTCTTTAAAATGTTCCTATGAAAGTATGCCATTAAGTGTACTATAAAAAATTATCGATGCTAAAAAAATTTTCCCAGTTCAGGTCACTGGGAGCTGATAAGCTGAATCCAGGAAGGGAAGAACCAAAATTTCACACTGGGAGGGCATGACCAGACAATAAAGATTCTGAAGTTTCAAAATGGATCAGAACTACTTAAGGGACTTGTAAGAGATGGATTGCTGAGCCTCACTGAAAGTTTCTGATTCAGTAGAACTGGGGTAAGGCTAACAGTCTGTATTTTTAACAAATTCCTCACTTAAAGAACCACTATTTTATTTTATTTTCTTTAATACAATTTATTGTCAAATTGGCTTACATATAACATCCAGTGCTCATCCCAACAAATGCCCTCCTCAATGCCCATCACCCATGTTCCCCTCCCCCCACCCATCCCCCATCCACCCTCAGTTTATTCTCTGGATTTAAGAGTCTCTTATGGTTTGCCTCCCTCCCTCTCTGTTTGTAACTATTTTTTCCTCTTCCCTTCCTCCGTGGTCTTCTGTTTAAGTTTCTCAAGATCCACATATGAAGTGAAAACATAGAATATCTGTCCTTTTCTGACTGATTTATTCCACTCAGCATAATACCTTCCAGTTCCATCCATGTTGCTGCAAATGGAAGGATTTCATTCTTCTCTTTGCCAAGTTGTATTCCATTGTATATATAAACCACATATTCTTTATGCATTCATCAGTTGATGGATACTTAGGCTGTTTCCATAATTTAGCTATTGATAAAAGCACTGCTATAAACATTGGGGTACATGTGCCCCTATGCATTAACACTCCTGTATTCCTGTAGCGAAATTCCTAGTAGTGCTATTGCTGGATCACAGGGTAGATCTATTTTTAATTTTTTGAGGAACCTCCCCACTGTGCTCCAGAGCAGCTGCACCAGTTTGCATTCCCACCAACAGTTCAAGAGGGTTCCCATTTCTCCACATCCTCAACAGCATCTGTAGTTTCCTGATTTTTTTTTTATTTTAGCCACTCTGGTGTGAGGTGGTCTCTCAGTGTGGCTTGGATTTGTATTTCCCTGATGATGAGTGACACTGAGCATCATTTCATGTGTCTGTGGGCCATCTGGATGTCTTCTTCGGAAAAGTGTCTATTCATGTCTTCTGCCCATTTCTTCACTGGATTATTTGTTTTTTGGGTGTTGACTT
>NW_024422506.1:0-2301 GCF_014898765.1 Herpailurus yagouaroundi | reverse complement strand
TGCCAGGTGTGAATGCCTGGGAATCCCATCAGAATGAACTCAGAGACTTGGAACTTAGAGATGTTGGAATGTGTGAGATCCTGGAACATCCTTCACTAAGGGAAAAGCATATACAAAGTTACAATTCTTAGTATTCTCTCTGACAGTATTTTAAAAGATGTTACCCACCTTCATGTTTTTGAAATGCAGGAGTCTTCATTATTCTGATCCTGCCACTAACATTTATCGGACATTTTTTTTTTAACGTTTTATTTATTTTTGAGACAGAGAGAGACAGAACATGAACGGGGGAGGGGCAGAGAGAGAGGGAGGCACAGAATCGGAAGCAGGCTCCAGGCTCTAAGCCATCAGCCCAGAGCTTGATGAGGGGCTTGGACTCACGGACCGTGAGATGGTGACCTGAGCTGAAGTCGGACGCTTAACCGACTGAGCCACCCAGGTGCCCCGATCGGACATTTCTAATGACACGAACCATGATAGCACATTCCATGTTTAACTCTGTTAATCATCACAAAATCTCCATAAGGCAGGTCACATTATTTCCACCTTCTTACAATTGAAGAATAAGGACATTGGAGTTACCAGAACCTTGGTCATTACCTTCCATCTTATAAGTTATGGAGACTGACAAGATGAAAGCAATCTGGTAACACAGCCTGGCCTCTTAAGCTTTATTTTGACAGAGTTGGTTTTTTTAGGAACCAAAGGTATAGATTAAGAGTAGAGGTTTTTATGCAGAGAAACCTTTTGGTAACAGATTAGGTGAAAGAATATAAGAATTATCCTTTTTTAAAAGTTCAAGTACTCAAATATTTGTGAAATAATCATGAATATTATGTCATTATAATATATGAGGTAATTTAGTATATCCATTTTAAACAGGAAAACTGATATCTAAAAATGCAAACAAGCTGTCTAAAGCCAAGTTACTCTAAAAGAAATATACCTGGAAACTCAGTAGTTTGTGTCCACTTGATTCTGGCTTTGAGTGACTTTCCCCTAGTGGGACATACTTGTGCATCTTAAAGCTGTCCAGCCAGTCACACTATAATGAATAAAGCAGATGGGAAAAAAATAGAGTTTAAGATAAATGATTTGACAGAAGTGTTGCTATAATCAAATTACACTGTAACATTCTTATTTTAATCATTTATAATATTTTAATTAAAAACTGAAAGCAGATTTTCATTATCTGTTTTTACCAAAGATGTTCTATTTATTATTGTTTTCAGTGTTTCAAATATCAAGGGCATAATAAAACACAATAATTAATGTTAATGTAGACTGGTGGATATACTAATCTCAAACCGTGTAATGACATGCTGTGTGCTTATAACATAGTGAAGAAAAATAAACTAAGTTATGTATTTGTATTAATATACATATTCTGCTTCATATCTATTGTTTTTATAACTTCTAAGGTTGAATCATATTTTTGCTAGCTTGCTTTATCTTTTAACTTTAGTTTGGGAACTATTCCTCAAATGTTATGCAACATTTGACTATTAAATTACACTTAATACAGAAGAGCCTTTGAAGGCTTACTTGAGATTCCAGGTGATGAGTACATATCATCAGTTGGTATCTTTTCCTTTGAGAGCTCTTATAGGGACTACTGCTTCTTTGTAGACATTCTTAGTGATCAGTGTTATATGTCTTTTCTCAGGGACTCTGAATTTGTTCAGAAAATAACCCACCAACTTACTTCCTGCAGGAATATATGACTGGTTGCTAGTTTGGAGTTGAGTAGTAGATGAACACTGGGTTTCTCACATTTAGTGTGAATATTGAATTCTACCCTCTCATTTTTTATGATGCCTCATCCTTGGCTTTCATCATATATATAGTATTTGTTAAAATTTCTTCTCAAAATAAACTTCCAGTCTTCCAGTCATCATAAGGGAATATTTAATATTAAGGATAGTGGATGGATTAAAAATATCAAATTTTTTTTTGGTTTGCCAAAAAATCATGTTATTACATGTTTAAAGTTCAAGTTAAAACAAAACAAAACAAAACAAAATCTTTCCAGGGAAACTAGAACCAGAATTTGGAGGTGTTGTCCCCTGACCCCTTGGCCAAACCTTGCTCCATTAACTTAGTTTTATGCAATCAAATTCCCCAACAAGATTTGCATCTGTGCCTTGGAGATTAGTTTTTCCACCTACATTTCTCTTTTATCTTTATTCTCATGGAAGAATGAAAGATTAGATGCTTCAAAAAGCAACATTTTTTGGAAGTAGCAAAGCAGCACAAGGCAAACTAATTAATAAGAATGCTCCTTGAAGATGGTTCTGGTGT
>NW_024422505.1:0-5928 GCF_014898765.1 Herpailurus yagouaroundi | reverse complement strand
GAATCCAGCTGCAATCATCACCTTCTTCAGAAGAACAACTGTTTCTCAGAGAGAAGAGAGACCCACCCCTTAAATGTTCTTAATATCAAATAATTGGAAAAGTGGCAGGCTTTGTAGGTGAGGAGTATATTTGCCAATGGATCAATCTCTTTTTTCTATTCTAACATGATGGTATTGTAAAAACCTACTGATGTTCTTGTGTCAGTCAGTTTAACCAAACACTTTATACATTAAATACATATTATATTTATTTTTATTTTTATTTTTATATTTGTATTTGCAGTGTCTAGCAAGACATTGTGCACGTGTTAGATGTCAACAGGGGTTGGTGAGTGAGTGAATGACTAATGTAAAAATAACTCAAACTTCATAATAGACTTTGATTATTCTTATAGGCAGTCAAAATACTATTTTTTGTAGAGTATAATTTTTTGTAGAACAGTATAGGAAGCTGAACTATAATGTGTACTTCATAAATTTATAGAAAAACTAAATTTCAAAAAAAGTCCCCATCATAAAATAGATAAATCAGAAGAAGCATAAAAAAGCAGAAAAATAATAAGGCAGCAAGAAAAACAAATGTTTTGGATTGGGAAATAAGGGTCAATTAAGTAACATATACTACATTTGGTTCACACCTCATAGTGATTTTATATACAAACTTATGCTATAAAAATATATGCATATATACAAATAAAAATATTTTTGAACAAGATGTGCAAAGCAAACCATACACAAAGTATGCACAAAGACTTTTGGTTAACAAAAGTCATACATACACACGAAATGCATACCCCAAAACTAGTCCAGAGATATTAATGTCAGACAAGAATGAGACCAAACAAGCAAATTTTGGATCAAGATCACTTTTGAGAGACAAGATTACATGCTTGACACAGTTCTATTCTCTATGATTCTACAAAGTGTTTCATTTGCAGTTATGAAATGATTTTCCATTTACAAAATAAGAGAAAACTCTGAAATAACATTTTTCACTTTATTAAGCCACAGTGGAAAATTCAAAAGTGGGGAATTCACTTAAATATATTGAAACTCATTAGCTAATCTTCAGTTTCTTGTATAGCAATCATCTGCCATTTCTTGTATAGATTTAAATTGCATTGAAGCTCATAATTGCAACACTAACAAAAGCCTTGTAATGTACAGTACAGATAGAATAATAACATGAGTTTACAATATTAGCGTCTTCCCTTATTCACCAATATTGTCATCATTTCTTTTTGTCAGTCTTGTAAATTTCTAATGTTTGTATACATTATATTTTTCATATTTCATTTCAAAATTATTAAGAAACAAAACTATAATAATTCATATGTATATGTATATATACATATATATATGTGTGTAATAATTACTATGGAAATGCAATAGACTTTGAAATGCATTGACTGATGTAATTTGACCTGTGTCAAAGTTGTTGAAAAAAATAGGATCATTTCTCATTTCTCCCTCTCAATACTTTTGAATAGTCAACTCTTGGCACCAGGTGTTCATGCAACAGGAGAATGTAGAATACCCATAGAGTGATAACAGGAATTATGTCTCTTAGATTACGTGTACTCCATTCTTAAGAACATATTTTTATATCTGAGATAAATATCCTTTTTATGTTCCTTGTGTTTCCTTTGGATAATTCTACTGTGATTACTATAACTGGTATTATTGTTATATGAGTCATTTAGGTTAATCTTCAATGCATTTTTAAAATCTCAGCTAAAGGGACGCCTGGGTGGCTCAGTCGGTTAAGCATCCGACTTCAGCTCAGGTCACAATCTCGCGGTCCGTGAGTCTGAGCCCCACTTTGGGCTCTGGGCTGATGGCTCGGAGCCTGGAGCCTGCTTCTGATTCTGTGTCTTCCTCTCTCTCTGCCCCTCCCCCGTTCATGCTCTGTCTCTCTCTGTCTCAAAAATAAATAAAAATGGTAAAATAAAATAAAATAAAATCTCAGCTAAAGATCCGAATTAACTGAGTAATATAGTATTAACCACCAATTATATTAGAATTTTTCTAAAACAAATTTAAGTAATTTCAATACATTATAATTTAATTTTTCTCTAAGGAAAATGGACTCATATTATGCTATGGGTGAGCAAATATGTAGAAGTAGTAACATCAACACAGGAATATCACCACTTATAAAGTACAATTTTACATCATCTATTGTCTACTCTCTTTCCCAAACCCCATAAACAGTACATTTGTTTCCTCACTAGACTGTCCTCAGGGTAACCTCATGCTCTTCTTTCAATATGACAGTGGGTTCCTCCAAGTAGGTTTTGTTATATAAAATGGAAGATACATATCACAAATAAATCTCTCTAAAATGTACCAAGTTGGATTACCATTCTGAGAACAAGGAGAAGGCAGGTAAAGAGCAAGAGTGTTCTGACCATGACTGAGAACTATTCTCTAGCTCGCCACCATTTCCTCGTATCATATGGGGTGATTCATACCTAACTTCTGCTGAACAGGACCAGTGATTCCTATTTGGTTAGGAAGATAAAAGATATTCATAACATCATGGAAATTTAGTTGCACTAAATTGTAACCTGAGAATTGGGGAAATAAACATTTTTTAAGAAAACCCAACCTTTGACAACAATTATGCCTTCAAATGGGTGGATGGAATCAAACCTGTAATTCTGAAATAGAAATCAATTCAATTCATATACTCTCAAAGACTCTCCCTAATTTATCTCAATACTAACAAAAACAACAAGAATTTTGTCAGTTCCACTTTTGTGCTTTCTTTAATACCTTAGTTTCTGAACAGCAAAAACAGTGAGTAGAATGCAATCTGGTCCAGGTGTTCAGGGTATGGGTCAAAAACATTATGATTCTACCATATATGTACATTCACAGCCTGAAAACTCTAAATCCCTTGATATCTGTACCATTGAACTGAATCTTTAGAGAAATATATGTGTTATTTATCCCAAAGGAATATTGCACAACATTGGAGATATAGGTTCTGGTATTGGAGTCAAGTAAGAGTGGAAGCTTTACATTTTCTTAAGTAAAATAAATCTTTAAATTGTTATTAATATCCATTTTACTTAAACATCGTGTAAATTAAGGTGTATAATATGACAATTTGGTACATTTATATGCCGTAATATGATGGTCAAGGTAGCAATAATTAGCACCTATATGATGTTACATAATTATTCTTTCTTTTCACTGGTATAACTAACTAAGTTGTAGTCCCTTAGTCAGTTTGTTAATTTTAAATATTGTAAATCAAGGGGAGAGAAAAAAGTAACAACTTAGGCTCCCATGATTCTGACATTACGTAAGCTTTACATTCGTACTGTCTATAAGGTCATATACAAATAAAATAATAATTTTACATGCATATACCTATATCTCTGTACTCGTGTGAGAAAAGTATTGGATGGGGGATGGAAATGAAGGCAATTTCAATAAATATTAGCAATTTTAATATTTATTGAGAATTTTGTTCCTTTCTGTGAAAGACGTTAGGACCACAGTTGAAAGCACTTAAAATGTTTCAGAAAGGTTGAGTTACTCTCACATACATGCATGTCTTTTTTATTGGTTTATTTTCTTTTTTTCTAAGTGAGGCTGATGATAAATATTATGGCACTGTAGAAATTCATTCAAAGATCAGGCTTATTATGCATACATATTAAGTAAGAATATTGAGACACCCAAATTTTGAGATAATAATGATGATGGTGATGATAGCAACATATCTGATTTTAGTTATTAATAATGTTAATTAGAGAATAAGATTCATTCCTGTATATTTGTATTCATTGGAAAAAGAAAATTATTTTGGAGGAAGATAAATAGAACTCTCAAATTCCATAATTTAGGGGTAAATTTTGATTTCTCTTAATAAATATTTACTATATGTTTTGGAAAAAAGGTTTGGGTAATACAATATTAACATATAAGTTCTGCCATTTTCAATGGACATGTAATAAGCATTAACAGGATTATTCAGTAGTATTATGACGACATAAAAGTACATCACATGTACTTATACCATTCCTTTAACCATTTTCCACTTTTAATCATATTTAGTTTTTTTATTTCACAAGCTATGTTACAACAAATATATGGAGATAACACTTTTTGCACTGTTTTCGACTTTATAATTTTATTTTATTGAGGTAAAATTCACATATCATCTATTACCCATTTAAATAAATTAATGTGCATAATTAAGTGGCTTTTCATACATTTCCAATGCTGTGTTACCATCAGAAATATATAACTCCAGAAAGGATTCAGTCCCAAACAAAACCAGAAAACAAAACAAAACAAAAAAACCCTTCATAGTCATTAATCAGTACTCCATATTGACCCATCCTTCCAGTCCTGTGCAACAAATAATTTGCTTTCTAGTTCAATGGACTTACTTATTCTGGACATACCAAATAAATGGAATTTTGCATACATGTACAACTGGTAGCTTTTTGTGTCTGGCTTTTTTCACTCAGCACAGTGCTTACAAAGTTCAGCCATGTAACAGCATGGATTAGTACTTTATCCTATTTATGGATGAATAATAATGCCTTGTATGAATATGCCTCAACCTGTTTGTCTATTAGGCTGCTGATAGACATTTCCATTCTTTCCTTTTTTTGGCTAATATTGCTATTATGAGCATTTGTGTATAAGTTAGTGTTATATTATTAGTTGTCATTCATTTGGGTATATACTTAGAGGTTGAACTGCTGAGTCATATGGTAATTGCGTTCAAATTTCTGAATAAATATCAAACTGCTTTCCACATCTCATGCATGATTTTATATTCTCACTAACAATGTATGAGGATTGTTATATTTACACAAAATCTCCAACACTGGCTCATTTAAAAAATTACAGCCATTTTAGGGGCACCTGGGTGGCTCAGTCACTTGAGCGTCCGACTTCAGCTCAGGTCATGATCTCAAGGTTGACGAGTTCGAGCCCCACGTTGGGCTCTGTGCTGACAGCTCATAGCCTGGAGCCTGCTTCGGATCTGTGTCTCCCCGTCTCTCGGCCCCTCCCCACTCATGCTCTGTCTCTCTCTCAAAAATGAACTTAAAAAAAATTACAGCCATTTTAGGGGATATATGGGGTCTATTGGGTTTCATTTGAATTTGTCTAATGACAAACAAGACGAGCATGTCTTTATGTGCTTGATGGCAATTGCACATCTTCTTTAGAGAAATGTCTATTCAAGTACTTTTGTCCACTTAAAAATATATATGACACATTAGAAAGCAAAAGACAAATGGCAGTATCAGTATCAGTATCATTACTTACACCAATGCACGTCAATTAAACTCCAATTTAAAAAAGATTGGCAGATATCTGTTCTAACTACCTCAATTACACATTATCTAGAAGTTTTAGCTAGGGAAACCAGGTAAAAAAGTGAGATGCATATTCTATTCACCCCTCCCTTGGATTCCTTGAGATAATAAGCATCATTTCGTTCATCTGGAAATCATTCTTGACAACCAATGTTTCAAATGTAGTTACCACTTTATATTTTGAAGTTTCATTTTCACCAGATTTCTTATACTGAGTAGTTGCCAGATTATATGTTCCTTAGTTCTTTCTGCAATATGCAGTGTTTGAGAATATAATTGATGAATTAATATGAAAATTAAAAGTAAGCCTCATGGTCATGTTAGTTGCCCTTAATGTTTAGCTTTAGAAACTTATGCAAGCCCTGTCTCAGCTCCTTATTCTTGAGTGCATACACCATGGGGTTGAGGGCAGGAGGAATGGTATTTTGAAGTACATTGAGAAGAACTGGGACAAGGGGAAGCGTGATTGCTGCATTATGGGTGATGGAAATGACAATGACAACTGTGTAGAAGAATAAGATTAGGATGAAGTGGGAAGTGCAGGTACTTAGGGCTTTGGAAGCAGCTTCTGCTGAGT
>NW_024422504.1:0-5194 GCF_014898765.1 Herpailurus yagouaroundi | reverse complement strand
TAACCACAAATCATAGCACATCTTTTCCATAACAATTTAAATGATTTCAATACATTATAACTTAATTTTTCTGCAAGGAAAATGTACAGGTATATTGAAATAGTAGCATTAACACATAAATATAGCTGTTTATAAGGTATACTTTTTTATCATCTATTGTCTGTTTTCATTTTCAAACTCCATAGACAATAAGCATGTTTCCTCACTGGATGGTCCTTATTTTACAACCCTGAGTGTTCTCTCACTATGACAGAGGTTTCCTCCAAGTAGGTTTTGCTATCTAGAATGGAAGAAGCATAGTGACAAATAAATCTCTCTAGGAATGAAGCAAGTAAATTAGATTCTCATTCCAAGACAATGGGATGACAGGTGAAAAGCAAGAATGTTCTGACCATGACTGAAAACTAGTCTCTAGCTCTTCATTTCTTCTGGTCATGGGGATGATTCATATCTCACTTCTGCTACAACAGGGCCAGTGATTCCTGTTTGGCTAGGGAGATAACATACATATTCATAATCGTGAGGGAAAATTACACTGAATGGTACTCTGAGAATTGAGGAAATGAACATTGTAAAGAAAATCCAATCATTTATGGCATTAATGCCTTCAAATTGATGGATGGAACCAAACCTGTGTTTGTGAATTTATAATAATCAATTCATATATCCTCAAAGCCTGGCTCCTATTTATCTCAGTACTGACAAGTTTATTCAATCCTGTCACTAGTCTCACTTTTGATGTCCTTTAGTACCTTAGTTTCTCTGTAGAAGACAGATGAATGAAATCTGGTCCAAGTGTTGAGGTAAAAAACGTCCTGATGCTATGTATATGCGCAAGCCTCCACCTCTAAATCTCTTGATGTCTGTACTACTGAATTGAATCTTTAAATAACAATGTTGTTATGTCTCCCAAGGGTATATTGCACCATAGTAGAGACACAGACGCTGGTATAGGAGTCAAACCAACCTTCACTGAAGTAGAAAAAGAGAAGCTTTACATTCTTACCACTTATGAGATGGTGCACAAATAAGAGAATAATTTAATATGCATGTATATTGGTGTACTTGTGTGTGAAGAATTATGCATGGGGGGTGAGACTGAGACAGGCAATTTTAATGAAAGTTAGTGATTTTAATATTCATTGAGAATTTCGTTTCTTTTAGTGTCAAGTTCTTCAGGACACAAGTTGAAAGCATTTAAATTTTTCACAAAGTTTCAATCACCATCACACACATTTATGTGTTCTTTAATTGTTTATTTCACCTTAAAGTGACAATGTTAATGAATATTATGGCATTGTAGAAATTCAGGCTCAGGTTTATTACGCCTACATATTAGGACAAGAATATTTTGATGCTGCAACAAATAATAAAAATTTGATATACTAATGATGGTGATAATAGCAATTATAAAATGTAATATCTGATTTTATTTTTATGACTTTTATTAGATAATGAGTAATGCTTATATATTTTTATTGATGGAAAAAACTAAAATGAGTTTGGAATAGATAAACAAAACTCATATTCTATAATGTAGAGGTAACTTCTAATACATTTCTTAATACAATTTTGCTATATATGTTTTTGAAAAAAGTTTGGATAATACCATATTAAAATAAATTCTGCCATTTTCAATTGACATTATATAAGAATCACATTCAAAATAGGATTATTCAGGGGCGCCTGGGTGGCTCAGTCGGTTAAGCGGCCGACTTCGGCTCAGGTCATGATCTCGCGGTCCGTGAGTTCGAGCCCCGCATCGGGTTCTGTGCTGACAGCTCAGAGCCTGGAGCCTGCTTCAGATTCTGTGTCTCCCTCTCTCTGACCCTCCCCCATTCATGCTCTGTCTCTCTCTGTCTCAAAAATAAATAAACGTTAAAAAAATTAGAAAAAAAAAACAAAATAGGATTATTCATTAATATTATGATTATATAACATTACATAATATGTATTTACATAATTTTTAAACCATTTCCTACTCTTAGACATACATATTTCTTTATTTTGCTGGAAATGATCAACAAATACATATGTAGAGAACATTTTTAGCACTTTTTTTATTTAATCTTTTCTTTTTGAGGGGCGAAATTCACATACCATAAAATTACCCAGTTAAACTGAAAATGTACAATTGGGTGGATGAAAGTACATTCTCAATGCTGTGCAAGTATTAGTACTTTATAATTCCAAAATATTTCTGTTACCTCAGAAGAAAATTCCATAACCATTAGTCATTCCCTATTCTCCTGTGTCTCTTGCCCCTGACAATAACTAATACGCTCTCTGATTCAATAGATCACCTATTTTGGACATCCAATAACAGTAGTCATGAAACATGTAACATTTATGTTTAACTTTTTTCATGTAGCATAATGTTTTCAAAGTTCATCTCTATAATTGTATGTATCAGTATTTCATCCTTTTTATGGATAAATAATAATGCCTTGTGGATGAATATGTCTCAGCCTGTTCATTCATTAGGCAGCTGATGAACATTTGGGTTCTTTTGATACTAAGGGTTTGAACTGATTAGTCATATGGTAGTTGTTTTCAACTTTTTGAGTAATTTTTGAACTGTCTTAACATCTCCTGTATGATTTTATATTCCCATCAGCAATGTGTAAGTACACCAATATTTCCACAAAATCTCTGACACTGACTAATTGAAAAGAATTAAAGCCATTTTTGTGAGAACAAACTGAGGGCTGATGGGGGGTGGGAGGGAGGGGAGGGTGGGTCATGGGTATTGAAGAGGGCATCTTTTGGGATGAGCACTGGGTGTTGTATAGAAACCAATTTGACAATAAATTTCATATATTTAAAAAAAATAAAGCCATTTTTGATCAGATTATTTATTGTTTTGGTGTTGAGTTATATAAGTTCTTTATACATTTTAGATATTACCCTGATTTATATATCATTTGAAAATATTTTTTCCCATTCAATAGGTTGCCTTTTTGTTTTGTTGATGGTTTTCTTTAGTCTGTGAAAGACTATTTTGGTTCATTTGTGGTTTTGTTTCACTTGCTTAAGGACATATCTAGAAAAAAGTTGCTAAGGCCAATGCCAAAGATATTATTGCATATGTTTTCTTCTAGAATTTTTATGATTTCAGGTCTCACAGTTAGGTCTTTAATCCATTTTAAGTTTATTGTGCGTAGGGTATAAGATAGTGGTCCAGTTTTATTCTTTTGCATGTAGCTGTCCAGTTTTCCAAACACCATCTTTTGAAGAGACTATATTTTCCCCATTGAATATTCTTGCCTTCTCTGTTATAGATTCATTGACCATATAAGCATGGGTTACATTCTGGGTTCTCTATTCTGTTCCATTGATCCCTGTGTCTATTTTTGTGCCAGTGCCATATTGTTTTGATTACTACAGCTTTGTAGCATATCCTGAAATCTGATACCTCCAGCTTTGTTCTGCCTTCTCAAAATTACTTTGTTAGCTTACGTCTTTTGTGATTTCATACAAATTTTAGGATTATTTGTTCTAGTTCTGTGAAAAATGTTGGTATTTTGATAGGCATTGGATTGAATCTATAGATTCCTTTGGGTAGTGTGGACATTTTAACAATATTGGTTCTTCCAAACTATAAGTATGGAATATCTTTCCATTTGTTTGTATCATCTTCAATTTCTTTCATCAGTGTCTTATAATTTTCAAAGTACAAGATACTAAAAAAAAACCTCTGGTGGGAATGCAAATTGGTACAGCCACTGGGGAAAACACTATGGTGGTTCCTCAAAAAATTAAAAATAGAATTACCATATAATTCAGTAATTCCACGTCTAAGTATTTACTCAAAGAAAATGAAAACACAAATTCAAAACATATCTATGCACCCCTGTGTCTTTTTGCCATAATATTTACAATAGCCAAGATATGGAAGCAACCCAAGTGTCCATAGATGAATGGAGAAAGAACATGTAGTATATATATACAATGAAATATTACTTTCCATAAAAAAGAATGAGCTCTTTCAATTTGCAACAACATGGAAGGACCTAGAGGGTATAATGTTAAGAGCAATGTCAGCCAGAGAAAAATGAATACCATATTATTTCACTTATATGTGGAATTTAAGAAACAAAACAAATGAACTAACAAAGAAAATGGAGACAAGCAAGCAAACAAACAAACAAAAATCCAGACTCTTAAATACGGAGAAGAAATTGTTTGCCAGAGGAAGGTAAGGGAGGAGGGGGAAGGGAAATAGATAAAGGAGATTAAGAGTGCACTTATCGTGATGATAACTGAATAATGTGTTCAATCATTATATTGTACACCTGAGACTAATATAACACTGTATGTTAATTATACTTCAACAACAACAACAGCAAAGAATTAAGGCCAATTTAGAGGATATAGTGCTATCTTGTGGTTTTGATTTGAATTCGTCTAATGACTAATGATGTTGAGCATTCCTTCTGTGCTTGAAGGAAATTGCACATCTTCTTTACAGAAATGTCTATTCAAGTCCTTTGCTAATTTTAAAAGATATAAGACACATTAGAAAGCATATATACAAACGGCAGAAATTGGTACTATGTTATTACTAAGCAAATTAATATGCATGGACTAAACTCTTCCATTAAAAAGAAGAGACTGGCATATTCTGCCTTAGCCACCTCTAGTCAACATTGTCTAGAAGTTCTAGCCAGGGCAACTAGGTAGGAAAATGAGATGCATATTGCACTTGTCCCTTGGAATCCTTGAGACAATCAGCATCATTGTATTATGGGGAAAAACTTTTCTGACTACCAAGATTTCAAATATTAGTATCACCCCTTTTTGTGAAGTTTCACTTTCACCACAGTTTCCTTATACTAACTGAAAGTTGCCAGTGTACATGTTCCTTAGTTCTTCTGCCATGTATAATGATTGGGTAATATGATGGATAAATATGTGGGAAATTATCTAAGTGAGCCCATTCTCAGGGTTAGTTCTCCTTGTCCATCTTCAGAACCTTATACAAACACTGCCTAAGCTCCCTGTTCTTGAGTGCATACACCATGGGGTTGAGGGCAGGAGGAATGACATTGTGTAATACATTGAGGAGAACTGGGACAAGGGGAAGCGTCATTGCTGCATTATGGGTGATGGAAATGACAACAATGACTGTGTAAAAGAACAAAATGAGGATGAGGTGGGAAGTGCAGGTACTTAGGGCTTTGGAAGCAGCTTC
>NW_024422503.1:0-1019 GCF_014898765.1 Herpailurus yagouaroundi | reverse complement strand
TGTCAAGGTGTTCTTTATGCACTTTTCCAACCTACATTTCTCTTTTACGTTATTTCTTATAGGAGAATGAAAGATTAGATACTTCAAAAAGCAACACTTTTTGGAAGTAGCAAAGCAACATAAGGCAAACTAATTAATAAGAATACTCCTTGAATACTGACCTGGTGTCATCACAGATCAGTCAAGACTAGAGGGATGATATGGTTTTCCACTCATAAATTAATAGAAAAATCTGAAGTAATATTTTTCAATTTATTCATCCAAGGTGGAAAATGCAAAGTGGGGAATTCACTGAAATATGTTGCAACTCATTAGCTAATCCGCAATATCTTGTATAGCGATATTAATGTGCATTTAAGCTAATAATTGCAATACTCTCAAAAGCCTTATAATTTGTATTATAGATAAAGGATAGTAGGAGTTTGCAATATTAAAATTTGATTTCTTACATACTAAAATTGTCACAAGTCTCTTTTTGTGAGGGCTGTAAATTTCTCCTTAGTATTTACAGATAATTATATTTCATGTTTCTTTTAAAAATTATTGAGGTACAAATCTGCAACAACTTATATCCATGTATATATACTATGTATTTACACACACATAACATTTGATTACTGCATATGTATGATAGATTTGAAATGTATTATTTATAGGAAATGTATTATTATTTATTATTAAATGCATTATTTATTGAAATGTATTATAAATAAAATGTATTTATTTGATGAGTGTTACTAGTTGTCAAGATGTTGAAAATAGGATCATTCTTCATTTATTTCTCTGTTTTTTTGAATAGTCAATTCTTGACTCAATGCAAGAAAAGAGTGTAGAAAATGAGCAAAAGCAAACAAACCCATAAATTGAGTTTAAGAAATCTGTCTCTGATATTACTTGTGCTCCATTCTTAAGAATATATTTCTTCTATGAGATAAATATTTATTTTCCTTGTGTTTCCTTTTGATAGTTCTAGTGGTTATTACTCTAATGGTTTAATATTACCTGAGAGATTTCAGTCC
>NW_024422502.1:0-5485 GCF_014898765.1 Herpailurus yagouaroundi | reverse complement strand
CTGTTTCTCGGAAAGGAGAGAGACCCACCCCTTAAATGTTCTTAATATCAAATAATTGGAAAAGTGGCAGGCTTTGTAGGTAAGGAGTATATCTCCTGATGGACCAATCTCTTTTTTCTATTCTAACATGATGGTATTGTAAAAGCCTACTGACGTTCTTGAATCAGCCACAATTTAACCAAACCCTTAATATTTGTACATATTGTATTTACATTTGTATTTGCAGTGTCTAGCAAGGCATCATGCACATATTAGATATTACAGATGTTTTTGAGTAAATAAACAGATGAATGAAAATGATTTAAATTTCCTAATAGACTTTAAGAATTAGTATGCTGTTGTCCAAATATTATTCTTTGAAAAGCACAAAAGGAACCACCAGAAGAAACAGAACTACTTCTTACAAAAGAAACTTAAAATTGTGAAAAATTAAAAATCCTTTTTCATAAAATAGATTAAACAAAGGAAATCCCAAAAAAAAGCAAAGAAAAAAATAAAGCAGAGAAAAAAACATGCATTTAGGATTGGGCAGTAAAGGTCAATTAAACTACACTATTAATTGGTCATATTACCTAGTGATTTTATATACACATATGCAATAAAAATATACATATATAATTTACATATGCATATATATATGTGTGTATATATATATAAAGCAATACACAAATTATGCACAGATATTTTGGGGAAACAAAATACATACTAACCCATCAAACACATAAAACAAAATTTGGCCGGAAATATTAATGTCACACAAAATAGAAAACAAAAACAGAAGTGGGATAAAGGTCATCTTTGAGAAATAATAGATGGCATACAATTAAAGTTGATTGTACCAAATTATTTAATCATCAAAGGTTTAATACATTTTTCCACACAGAAAATACTGACAATATCGTTTTCACTTTATTAGTCCATGGTAGAAAATTTTTGTTTTTATTTTTTTAAGTTTATTTATGTATTTTGAGAGAGAGAGAGAGAGAGAGAGAGAGAGAGAGACAGAGAGAGAGAGAATGCAAGTGGAAAAGGGGCAGACAGAGACAGAGAGAGGGGGAATCCCAAGCAGGCTTCAGACCACTAGTGCAGAGCCCGGTGCCAGGCTTGACCTCATGAACTGTGAGATCATGACCTGAGCCAAAGTCAGACGCTTAACCGACTGAGCCATCCAGGCGTCCTGGGGTAGAAATTTTTTAAAAGAGGAATTCGCTTAAATATTTAACAACTCTGGTTGTTTTTCAATTTCCTGTTTGGCAACACTGGTATAGACTAGAAGCTAATCACTGAAAGACTAACAAAAGCCTTGTAATTTGTGTTAATGACAAAATAATAATATGAGTTTGCAGTATAAGAATCTGGATTTTTTTCATACCAATATTGTCATCAAGTTTCTGTCCAGCTTATACATTTCTACTTAATGTTTGTATACCACATTATGTCTTTCACTTTTTTTTTTAAATTATCATTAAGGAATAGAAGTATTACAATTCATATATGGGTACAGATACATAATTACCTACCCATAAAAATAAGTGATTACTATGAAAATAAGATAGACTTAGAAATATATTATTGATAAATATTTCAATAGGGTGTACAAATTGTTAAAACTGTTGAAAAAATTGGATCATTCCTCATTTCTCCCTCTCAGTATTTTTAACCAGTCAGTTGTTGACATTATGTTTTTATGCGCTGAAGAAAGTAGAAAAATTGGGGAAAGCTAGATACCCATAAATTAAGAATAGGAAGTATGTCTGAGATTAATTTTGCTCCTTTCTAAAGAATATGTTTCCTATATGTGATATAAATATCCTAGTTATGTTCCTCGTGTTTCTCTTTGATAGTTCTAGTGTTGGTTACTAAAACTGGTTTTATTTTTATGAGACATTTAGGTCCATCTTCAATACATTTGCAAAACTTTTGGTTAAAGATACCGGTTAACACCATGTAATATGGTATTAATGACAAATTATATCAGACTTTTTCCAAAACAAGATTAAATGATTTAAACATATTGTACTTTAATTTTTCTGCAAGAGAAACAGGCTGATATCATGCTAAGGGTGGGTGGGCAGGGGTATTCAAGTAGTAACATTAACAAAGGAGTATTACCACTACTAAAGTACAATTTTATATGGTCTCTTGTCTGTTCTCTTTTCCAAACCCTATAAAGAGTAAGGTTGTTTTCTCACTCTGTGTAATCTCATGTCACTGTGTCAATATGACAGTGAGTTCCTTCAAGTAGGTTTTGCTATCTAGAATGGAAGAAACACAGTCACAAATAAATCTCTCTAGAAATGAAGCAAGTACATTAGAATCTCATTCTGAGACAATAGGAGGGCAGGTAAATAGCAAGAGTATTTTGACCAGGACTGAAAAATATTCTCTAGTTATTCTATTTCTTCTTGTCATGAAGGTAATTCATATGGGACTTCTAGAACCAATAATTCCTATTTATTTAGGAAAATAGCATAGATATTCATAATCATGTTGCAAATTTACACTAAATTGCAATGTGAGAATTGAGGAAATAAAAATTTTCAAGAAAACCCAGTATTTTACAACACCTCTGCCTTCACATGGGTGGATGCAATCAAACCTGTGTTTCTGAGAATATAATAATCAATTCATAGGCACTAAAATCCTGTCTCTTCTTTATGAGAGCTTCCCTCAGTTCAACTTAGAACTAAGAAGAACAGCAAAAATCCTATTACTAGTCCCACTTTTTATATTCTTTTAATACCTTACTTTCTGGACAGCAAAAACAATGAGCTGAATGCAATCTGGTCTAGATGTTGAGTGTTTTGGTAAAAAAATGACAATTCTACAATATATGTATATGTACAGCTCTAAACCTCTAAATCCCTTGATATCTATGCTGTTGAACTGAATCCTTAAAGAAAAAAAAGGTGTGTTATCTATCCCAAGGGGCTATTTTGCCACATTAGAGCATAGGTGCTCTATGAGACTCTGATATGGTGCTGATATGAGACTCTAGTCAAACCTTATCTGAGGAGGAAAATGAATGGAAACTTTACCTTCTTGTCACCTATAAGATGATATATAAATAAGACAGTAATTTTATGTGCATGTATTTGTATCTGCTTGTGAAGAGAATTATATATGGGGAAGATTGGAATAAACACAGCAACATCTACTGAATGCTACCAATTTTAATATTGATTGAAGAGTTGTGTTTCTTTCTCTGTTGGACCAGTAGGATGCATTTGACCGTATTTACAATGTGTCAGAATGTTGTAATCACTCTCATACACGTTCATTCATATGTTTATTAGATTTTTTTAAAAAATAAGGTTGATGATGAATATTTTGGCATTGTAGAAATTCATCAAAAGTCCCAGTTAACTAGCTGATATATTAAGTTAGAAATATTTAGGTGCCCAAATTTTGAGATAATAATGATGAAGGAGATAACTTGAACTCAAATTAAAAAGACTACAGGTAACTTCTTATACATTTCTTTTTTTTTTTTTCAAACGTTTATTTATTTTTGGGACAGAGAGAGACAGAACATGAACGGGGGAGGGGCAGAGAGAGAGGGAGACACAGAATCGGAAACAGGCTCCAGGCTCTGAGCCATCAGCCCAGAGCCTGACGCGGGGCTCGAACTCACGGACCGCGAGATCGTGACCTGGCTGAAGTCGGACGCTTAACCGACTGCGCCACCCAGGCGCCCCTACATTTCTTAATAAACATTTGTTATACACATTTTTGAAAAAAATTAGACACTATCATTTTAAAATATAAATCTTGCAATTTTCAATTGACGTTATATAATAAGCAACTCAAACAAGATTATTCAGTAATATTATAATTAAATAAAAGTATTTTCATACATAATTACATGGTTTGTTTATCCATTTTTCTATTCTTAGACATATATGTTCTTTATATTGCAGGATTGAAACAATAAGCACATGTGTAGAGAACACTTTTGACAGTTTATTTTATTTTATTTTATTTTTTATTGGGTAAAATCCACATACCATAAAATTAACCATTTTACCATTTGAAATGTAAATTAAATGGCTCTGAAACCATCAGCACTATATAATTCCAGAACATTTCATTACCTCAGAAGGGTTCTCAATAAACATTAATTGTCCTGTCTCTCCTACCCTGGGAAATAACCAATTTGCTTTCTAATTCAGTAGACTTACCTGTTCTGAACACTTCATATAAATGGAATCATACAAGATGTAGTCTTTTGTGTCTGGCTTTTTCACTTAGAATGTTTTCAAAGTTAATATCTATAACACCACGTATCAGTACTTTATACTAATAGATGATTAATTTTCTTGTGTGACTACATCTAATTCTCTTTTTCCATTTAAAAGCTGATGGACATTTTGGTTATTTCCATTTTTTTGGCAAATAATGCTACTAGGAACATTCATGTACAAACTTTTATAGTAATACCTATTTTTAAGTAGCCTGGGTATATACTTAGGAGTTGCATTGTTGAATTATATGGTAAGTGTACTTAACTTTTTGTCTATTTTCCTGAGCTGTTTGCCACATCTCTTGCATGATTTTACATTCCCACCAGCAATACACAATGATTCCACTGTAGCCACAAAATCCAACACTTGCTTACTTGATTAAGAAAAAGAAATTACAGCCATTTGAAAAGATGTAGAATGTCGTATAATATCACGTATAATATCATCAGGGAAATACAAATCATGGTTTTGAATTGAATTTGTCCAATGACTAATGATATTGAACATTTCTTTATGTGCTTGATGGCACTTACACATCTTTAAAAAAATGTCTACTCAAGTATTTTGTTCATTTAAAAATATATAAGGCGCATTTAAAAGCAAATAGACAAATGGCAGGAATAAGTCCTATGTTTCAGTAAGCAAATAAATGTGCATGGATTAAACTCTCCAATTAAAAAGAAGAGAGTGGCAGTATCTACTCTAACCACTTCCACTCAACCCTGTCTAAAACTGTAGCCAAGCAACTAGCATGGAAAATGAGATGAATATTCTACGTGTCCCTTCCTTGGATTCCTTGAGATAAGTGGCATCATTGTGTTATGATGAAGATCCTTCCTGACTTACAAGATTTGAAATATCAGTTTCACCCCCTTTTAGAAGCTTCATTTACAAAAGAGATTCCTTACACTAACTGAAGTAGGCACAATGCCCATGTACCCTACTTCTTCAACCACGTATAATGATTAGAAAATATAATGGATAAATATGTGGGAAAATTACCTAAGTGAGCCTCTTCCACATTTGTTGCCTTTGATGTTCAGCTTCAGAAGCTTATACAAGCCCTGCCTGAGCTCCTTGTTCTTGAGTGCATATACCATGGGGTTGAGGGCAGGAGGAATTACATTGTGTAGTACATTGAGTAGAACTGGGACAAGGGGAAACGTCATTGTTGCATTATGGGTGATAGAAATGACAATGACAACTGTGTAGAAGAATAGGATTAGGATGAGGTGGGAAGT
>NW_024422501.1:0-2126 GCF_014898765.1 Herpailurus yagouaroundi | reverse complement strand
GGTGTGAATGCCTGGGAATCCCATCAGAATGAACTCAGAGACCTGGAACTTAGAGATGTTGGAATCTCCGGGATGCTGGAACATCCTTCCCTAAGAAGGAAAGTATTCAGGGTCATTATTCTTAATAACCTCTCTATTTTTGAAAAGAAGGCACCGAGGTTAAGTTTTAGAAATGGAGAAGTCTTCGTCTTAATTATTCTGATACTGCCACTATCATTTATTGGAAATTTCTAGCAAAACAGTAAACATGGTAGTGCATTGTACATGTTGCCTCAGCCAATCATCCTAAAAGCTCCATAGGCAGGACACATTATTTACATCTTCTCATGATTGAAGAATTGCACATTAGCATTGTCAGGACTTTGGTCATTATCTTCTGTCTGGTAAATCATGGAACCTGGAGAAGAGGAAAGTGCTCTGATACTTTCTCTAGACACCTAACATACAGAGGGAAAACAGAGATGTTTATGTGTTGAGACACTTAAGTCACAGATCAGAATATAGATTACTAAAGAGAACTCTGTTTTGATTCAAGTGCATGAGAATATTTTAAGTATTCATGAATACTATTTAATTTTATTTTTTTTAACATTTATTTATTATTGAGTGACAGAGAGAGAAGGGCATGAGCATGGGAAGGCAGAGAAATGAAGAGATACAGAATTCAAAGCAGGCTCCAGGCTCTGAGCTGTTAGCAGAGAGACTGATGTGGTTCTTAAACTCATAAACTCATAAACTGTGAGATCATGACCTGACCTGACGTCAGACACTCAACCAACTGAGCCGCCCAGGCGCCCCTGAATACTATTTAATTTTAATTAAAATGTGTGAAGTAAGTAAGTTACCCTTTTTTTTTAGTGAGGAAACTGATGTCCAGAATTGTGAATGACCTGCTCAAATCAAAGTAATTATAACAGAGAGAAATATGTTTCAGGTATCTCAGTATTCTTTAAATCCAGTTGGTTTTGGTTTCCTCTCTTTAACATATTTTTTCTTCTTGGAGCTGTACAGCTACTCACACTATGATAATTAAAGTGAATCTTTAATGAAAATGAGTTTGAGATAAATGGATAAATGTTTTTAAAACAAATGAATAAATTATTACCACATATCTAAGCAAATTCTTATATTTAAGCCTTTATTTTAATGTAAAAACTGAAACAAATTTTCATGAAGTAATTCTTTTTTTTTTTTTTAATTTGTTTTTTCAACGTTTATTTATTTTTGGGACAGAGAGAGACAGAGCATGAACGGGCAAGGGGCAGAGAGAGAGGGAGACACAGAATCGGAAACAGGCTCCAGGCTCCAAGCCATCAGCCCAGAGCCTGACGCGGGGTTCGAACTCACGGACTGCGAGATCGTGACCTGGCTGAAGTCGGACGCTTAACCGACTGCGCCACCCAGGCGCCCCTCATGAAGTAATTCTACCAAATACGTGTAATTTATTATTTATATCCTTGCAATAATGGAAATATTAAGGACTTAATAGAAACAGAGAATATTTTAAAAATAATCTGTTCAAAATTATAGTAGAGGATTAGACTTGATGGATAAACTCACTGTAACTCATGTAAAAACTTTCCTTTACACTTATAGTGAAGAAAGGTAAATTAAAGGTGAAATTATATATACATAGATATATATCTATATATATATATGTCTATATATCTATGTATATATATTCTGCTTTATATCTGTTATTTTTATAAGATATTACTTTCAATTTTTTTAATTTTTATACCTTGATCTTTTATCTTTAATTTTGGATCTATTTGCCAAATATCTTGCAATCTTTGAGCATGAATTCACAGTTAATAAAAAGTCTTTGAAGCTGATGTGAAACTCCAGGTGATGATTGAGTCTCAGCAATTGGTAGGATTTACTTTGGTCCTCCTGGGGACCTCTTTGCTCCATTGTTGACATCCTTAGTTATCAGTGTTTATAGGTCTTTACTCAGAGACTTTTTTTAGAAAAGAATCCACATGGTTAATTCCTGGAGGAATATGTGATGGACATCCAGTGTTCTTGGACACTCTGGGCCTCACACTTAAATATGAATATTGAATTCAGCCCTTTCATTCCCCCTTGCCCACATCGCAGTGGATGCATCTGCATGTATAGTACAT
>NW_024422500.1:0-5489 GCF_014898765.1 Herpailurus yagouaroundi | reverse complement strand
CAGTCTTCACCAGGGGTTTCAGGCTGACAGAAATGAGAACTGATGGGGCCTGCAAGCAAGTGTGGACTAGGGTCTATACTTTAAAAGTCTTTCCCTTCAGGGGCGCTTGGGTGGCTCAGTCGGTTAAGCGTCCGACTTCAGCTCAGGTCATGATCTCACAGTCCGTGAGTTTGAGTCCCGCGTCAGGCTCTGTGCTGACAGCTCAGAGTCTGGAGCCTGCTTCGAATTCTGTGTCTCCCTCTCTCTCTGACCCTCCCCTGTTCATGCTCTGTCTCTCTCTGTCTCAAAAATAAATAAACAAAAATTTTAAAAAAAGTCTTTCCCTTCAGAAGGGCTATGAATTTTCTCTGTTATTTGGGTTTTCTAAACTGACCCACGATGAATAACAAAATCTAGGACAAAACAGTAGCATGTCTACTGCTGGGTTGGAAATGTACCCCAGTATCACAGAGATCTTTTTTCCCTGATGCTTTAAAAATAACACCTATTTGTATATAACACTTAGCAATTGTGACCTTGGACAAACATAAGAAATAGGCAGTATAGGCAAACAGGAGATTATGTAACCATTAGATCAAACATTCCAAGCAACTCCTCTGGCCACAGTAAGTGTTCATAAACATTCCCTCCCACTTGGGGCCCATTGGGAATTACACAGAAGGAGAAGCCCTGCTTACACCCCAGTCTCAGCACAGGACCTAATTCTCTGTTTCTTCCCTTTGAGATTCTCCTAAAAAAGCAAAGGAGTCTGTGTCCTCCGACAGTTCCCCTGTAAAAGTAATTTCACTGAGGGGTGCCTGGGTGGCTCAGTCCGTTGAGCATCCGACTTCGGCTCAGGTCATGATCTCACGGTCCGTGAGTTTGAGCCCCGTATCCGGCTCTGTGCTGACAGCTCAGAGCCCGGAGCCTGTTTTGGATTCTGTGTCTCCCTCTCTCTCTCTCTCTGCCCCTCCCCCACTCATGCGCGCGCGCGCGCTCTCTCTCTCTCTCTCTCTCTCTCTCTGTCAATAATAAGTAAACATTACAAATTTTTTAAAAAAGTAATTTCACTGCATCTTGGAAGAAAGCATCCATTCCCATTCTACAGAAGAAGGACACGTTCCTGAGACAATATCTGTACTCCTTTTTTTCTGTTGAGGTTTCTCCAAAATAATATTAGTTCACTTACCATGCATCTCTAGCCCCTACTAACCTATGACCAACACCTTTCTTTGGATAGCAAAGCAGTCCAACCAGAACTAATGCTGGGCCCAGAGGACAGATCCTAAGAGGACACAGTCCCGGTTGGCCTCAGGGTGCAGCCCCAAGAGGTACAGATTTGTTATAGCGTCATTAGGAAACCTTCTGGAATATTGTCCCCTCCTTTCATAGAAGAACGAAGGCGGGGCCTCGGGCTCTAGGACTCACAGCACTGGATCCCAGAAACAGTTTTACTGGCATCTCTGACTGTGGCCAGGCCTTGCCCTTGGTTTGGCCCACAGCTCCATCCGCTACACACACACAGCCTCACTTGCGTTCCACACAGCTATGTGTTCAGACACCCGCGTGGCGCTGGTGACCGGGGCCAACAAAGGCATCGGCTTGGCCATCGTGCGTGACCTGTGCCGGCTGTTCTCCGGGGACGTGGTGCTCACGGCACGGGACGAGGCGCGGGGACAGGCGGCAGTGCAGCGGCTCCAGGCCGAAGGACTGAGCCCCCGCTTCCACCTGCTGGACATTGACGACCTGCAGAGCATCCGCGCCCTGCGTGACTTCCTGCGCAAGGAGTACGGGGGATTGGACGTGCTGGTCAACAACGCAGCCGTCTTCTTTGACAGTAAGGACGTGGGAACTCTTAGGCCAGGAGACTTCCCTTAGGGGACCACCCAGGGTGGGTTGGGGCCGGTGTGTGAACCACTGCTCCGGGGCCGTAGCTCAGAGGGGATCTAGAACGACCTCCCTAGGGAAGAAGATAGTCAGGAGGCACAGGGAGAGCAGAACCCTCCAGAAGTTGCAAGCCTTTCCAGCCAGAGAACTTTGGCATTGTCATGGATCAGACTCTCAGGGACCTCCCCCAGGTTGTTGCAAGCTACTCTCATGGGACTTGAGCGTCTCCATGAATTTTTAAGTTATTACTAAATATACAAAACCCCACAGGGCCACATGAAGAGATACCATTGCACCTTACCTTAGCGTCTGTCAACCTACCAGTCAGATAATAAATGTTGGGATAAACTGTTCACTATCCTACACACTATTGAGAATTCACCAGATTACACACAAATGCTATTGTCACTGCATCAAATTTTCTCAATGGCTACTACTTATTAACCTATTCTCCTTCTCCCCTACAAGTTGGTGACCCCACCCCCTTACATATTCAAGCAGAAGTGACGATGAAAACAAACTTCTTTGGTACCCGAGACGTGTGCACAGAACTGCTGCCTCTAATGAGACCCCAAGGTAGGTTCATTGTTAACCAGATCTCTATGGGCTCAGAATCCATTCAAAAGGCCAATGTTTGCTCTGTTTCTTGACATGGAAAGACAAACCAAAAGACAGAATTATGGCCTTAAGGACATTGAGGGATAGTAGATATTATCATTTTTTAATCCTTTCTTCAAAAAGAGGGTTACTGAAATAATGTAGCCACAATAACAAAATAAGAATCTACAACACCCAGGCATACCAGTTACCCCAGTGTGGGTTCCTCTGCCCCAGTCTTGTTCTTTTTCAAAGATTTCTTTCTCTGTGTTGCAATTTTGAATCATGAAACATAGTTTATTATATTATTACCCAGGCATACAATATTTTTGAAAATAAAATAAATATGTTTAGTGGTAAGTAATAAAACCTGAGAGGTGCTTCTGAAACATTTGACAAACATGTTCTGTTAATCCTACACCAAATACGCTGTAGATGAAAGGAAGGACTGGAATAACAGACCCCTTTCTAAAAGGTGTTCAGCTTAGAAAACTGTTACATTAATAAGATAGTTTATATAATTCATTTTAATTATTTCTAAACACCACCAATGAGAGCCACAGGGTCATGCATGATCGCTCCCACTGAACTTGTATGGCACTGCCATTCCTTAGTGGGATGGAGCTCAGAGTTAAGTGACCATGACTGTCTTTCCTGGATATTTACATGAAAAAGGGAAAGTTTCCTAATTTTCTTGTACCTTTTGACTTTTTTTATAATCTAAAAGTACTCACTGAAATATAAAAATACAATCAATATTTAAATGTAAAAATAGTAAACTATATATGTCAATATAATGTCATTTTTATGACTACTGATATATTTTTAAAAAACAGTGAGTGAGAAATGTGTCACTGCTTTGCACCTTTAATAGCTTTATTGAGATAAAGTTCACCTACCATACACTTCACCCATTTCAGGTATGCAATTCACTGGATTTTAGTATTGACAGAGTTGTAGAACCATCACAACTTCAAGATTAGCACACTGAAATCACCCCAAGGAGACCTTTGCCCTTAGCTATCGGCCCTCTGTTACCCCTTTCCCCTGCCCTAAGCAACCACCAATCTACTCCCTGTCTCTAGACTTCGTTGTTCTGGACATCTCATACACAGAATCACATAACGAGTGGTGTTGTGTAACTGGCCTCTTTAACGTTGGACAATGTTGTCAGTTTTCATCCATGTTGTAGCATGTACGTCATTTCTTTTTATGGCATCTCTTTAACATGTCCGTTTTCCACTCCTTTCCACGACCATATTGCCTGGCATTCTGTCATTGCTCCCAAGTTGATGAAATCACAAACATAGAGAAAATAGCTTGCAAGTCAGCCCAGTGAGGTGGTTTGCTTTTCCTGGCTCATCAGAGTGACAGCCTATCAATGCAGTGCTGTCTTTCACCTTCGAAAGGCCTTCAATAAACTGATCAGCTCTTTGTTGGTCAATAAACATCTGTTCATACAACATCATCTAAGTGACCATAAGATTTTTAGGGGGTTTCAAAGGGGACCTGTGAAGGAAAAGTGAATCTCTATTCATGAATGCATGAGTGCCTCCTTATAGTCCACTTAACATGTTACTGGATAAGCCATTTTCTTTTTTTTAGGGAACATCTGGGCACTGCCTCCCCATTAGATTCTTTTTTCTGACATTATGTGAGATATTAAGGGTATAACAATTTTCATGTTCTTCACTTACAGTCTTCATTAACACTCATAGAAAACTGGTAATTGTCTCCCAAATGGACAGATTTTAGCAAATTTGGTATTCATCATTCTCATGGATGCCATTCTATGTGATTTATTTGTGTTGTATTCTAGGCAGAGTGGTCAATGTGTCTAGTATAATGAGCTTTGTAGCTCTTGAATACTGTAGCCCAGGACTGCAGCAGAAGTTCAGAAGTGAGACCATCACAGAGGAGGAGCTGGTGGGGCTCATGAACAAGTTTGTGGACGATGTAAAGAACGGAGTGCACCAGAACGAGGGCTGGCCTGATATGAGAGTAGTCACATATGGAGTGTCAGAGATGGGTCTCACAGTCCTGTCCAGAATCTATGCCAGGAAACTGAGTGAGCAGAGGAGAGAGGACAAGATCCTCCTGAATGCCTGCTGCCCTGGGTGGGTGAGAACAGACATGGGTGGGCCAAAAGGCATCAAAACCGTAGAAGAAGGAGCAGAGACTCCTGTCTACTTGGCCCTTTTGCCCTTGGATGCTAAGGGGCCTCACGGGGAGTTTGTTATGGAGAAGAAAGTTGAACAATGGGGACTCCGCCCTCAGTTCCCTCCATGGGTCCCATTATGATACTGCCATGATTTGACCAAACAGATTACTGTTGACAATGTCCTTATAAAAAAAAAAAAAAAAAAAGAAAGGAAGAAAAGAAAAGAAAAGAAAAGAAAAAAGAAAAGAAAAGAAAAGAAAAAAAAGAAAAAAGAATCACTATCCATATCAAGTACTCACACTGAATTGGCTATTGAAATCTTTTGTGATTTCTTCTGTGATATATGAGTAGAAAGTAGAAAGAGTGGAATTAATGACTATAATGAATCAACATCATAGATGAATAAACAGTTCTAAGTAAATGTCCACGTGTACGCATTATTTCTTGCCAACCAGTCCCAAAATCTAATAGGCCCTACTAGGTCAAGAGAAGGGACCGTTTAACTCAGAGGTTGGTAGACATTAGTGAAAGAACCATATGCTGAATATGCCTTTGCAGGCCAATGGTCTCTGTTGGATATACTCAAATCTGCTGCTGCAGCCTGAAAGTCACCACAGACAATATAAAAACCCATGAATGGGGTGGAATTTCCCTTGCCAGCATACTTTATCAGCATCTATGACAGCCTCTATGACATGGGCACGCCACCATGGACAGACATCCTCTGTGGTCTCTTAAAATATCACACTCAATGGGGAAAAGTCAACTGCAAGGTGTGAAATGGCAATGGGCACTTAAGATGCATCCATAAGACAATGTGAGACAAGGGGGAAAAGGGAATATGGATTGGTATCAGTGCATATGA
>NW_024422499.1:5022-9577 GCF_014898765.1 Herpailurus yagouaroundi | reverse complement strand
CGCCTTCGCGTGCGCGTGCGCCCAGGTTCCCGGAAACGCCACGGCCGCTCCGCCCCGGCCCGCGCAGCCGGAGTCACGGATGAGAAGACCCAGCGGTCCCGGGGCGTCGAGGCTGGGTTCGACGGAGTAGAGCTGGCCTGCGGAGGCTTTCCTTGCCTAGTAGAGGGAACGAAACTCCTAGGGCGCGCGTCCCGCCTCGGCTCGGCCAGTAAAGCCGCCAGGCCCCGCCCGATCCTTCCATCTAGTGACCTCCGCCTGGCACTCGAGCCCAGGTAGCGTCCGGCCCTACCAGGCAACCTTTGCCTGGACTTTGCCAGGGGAAAGCCAGTAAAATCCAAATAAAGCACGGAGCATAGTCACTACTACTGTTCGACGTTGCCTTTTTACTTCTGCCAAACGTGACCAATAAAAGTAAGATGTTGATATAGGGAGAATTTGATGACGAGTACACGGGAATTCTCTACTACATTCGCAACTTTTCAGTGTATTTTTCTAAAATTACGTTGTTTGAAAAGGAAGGGGGGAAGGGGGGGCCTGGAAATAGTTGGATCCAGATTTGGACCTATGATTCATGCCGTCATCAAGGATCAAGGCTCTCTCTAATTTTCATCTGTTAGTTTGCTTCCTCATGGTGTCAAGACAGTTTTGCTGCAGCTCCAAGTATCACATTCTCACACAGATGCGTTCGAGATAGAAAAGGATCAGATGAAACAAGTGTTTTCCTTTTATGAGGGAGGAGAATAATACCTACTCCCATTTCAACATGGGAATTGACAAAGATGCTGTCCTCAGCACTCTCCAGCCAGGCTGTTCTGGGGCTTCTCAACTAGACCTCAGCCCTGACCTATAAAACGTACAAACTCAGCCCAACTGATTTCATCCACTCCCCCACACACACATATTAAAACACTTAACATCATATTTTTAAAAAGCGAACACAGAGTTTCTTCTTAAAAAATATTTTTTTAATGTGTACTTATTTTTGAGTGAGACTGAGTGTAAGCAGGGGAGGGGCAGAGACAGAAGGAGACACAGAATCCAAAGCAGGCTCCAGGCTCCGGGCTGTCAGCACAGAGCGTGAGGCGGGCTCGAACTCACGAACTGTGAGATCATGACCTGAGCCAAAGGCAGACACTTGGCAGACCAAGCAACCCAGGTGTCCCTAACATGCTTTTCAACAGCTCAAGCCACATCCCTGAATGACCCTAGCCCTCTATACCTGCCAAAAGAATTTACTATTTGTTCTAACCAACAATTGATCATAGGCCCTTCACCACCCTTTCTTAGAGGATTTACTAAAAAGGATTCACGATTTGCGGGTCCTTCCTTTGTCCGTTTGAGGTAGGTATCTATCTCCTACAACCGAGTCGTGTCTTTCTCAAGCACTGGAAAGCCCTTCCTTTGAAATGTAATCATCAGAAAAGATAGGGCCTCGGTCTCCCAGACTCTGTGTGGCACATACAGCTCGCCTCATGGCATTTACACGACCCACTCTGGGTAATTTTTCACTTCCCTGACTCTACCCAAGCCCCTCCATTCCCCATCTCTACACCCTTATTCACCCTTTAAAACACTCAGCCACCTCTGTACAAATCCAAGTTGAGTTCAGTTCACGCTGGACCCAATTCTCTATTTCAGCAGTATATTACTGATTAAAATCTGCCAAGTCTAAGGGAAATCACAGCACTTTTCATCCAGAGCAACCTTTGGTTTCTCGGACTCCTCGGATTATTTCCAGGTTGTCACACGGTTTCTCTGGGATTGGACTTTAGGGCAGTTGGGTGAGTTTTTAATACAGGATTAAATAAACAAGAAAATGGCACCACAAATTGGTGAACACAGATCCCATGGGTGCACCTTTCACCCACCCTCCCCAGATGGTGCCATCTTACAACATTCTACAACATCATCAGATGAGGACATTGTCATTGGCACAATACTACTAACTAGAGGCCAATTTTACACAAAATTCACCAGATTTCACGTGCACTCTTCTTGTATATGTCAGTCTGTGGAATTTGGCCACACGGCTGCTATTATGCTTCTCTTTCTCCCGAGAAGCAAATGATCCGACACCGTTTCACATTCAAGCAGAAGTGATGATGAAAATAAACTTCTTTGGTAGCCGAGGCATGTGCACAAAACCGCTGCCTCCAATGAAACTCCAAGGTGGGTGTGATGCTGGGCCCGAGTGGTGGTATTTCCGGCATGATCTAGCAAGTGCCTTCCATTTCGGTCCACTCACATTCGTATAGGATAGGGCTGCACAGGTCCCAAACGAGCTGGTGTCTCAATACTACACACACAGTACAGCTACATTCACTGTCTCCCCAGTTTTGCCAGATGGGGAAAGGCACAATATACTCCATTGTGCCCTTAGGAATTCTGACTAAAGTTTTAAAGCTATGGTGCCAGATTCTTGCCCAGAGATAAGCCTTGCTTCCCGTGTCCACAGTTGCAGCTCTGGTCCCGGGACCACTGTATGAGTTAGAAGCAAAGGAAGTTGGGAGGATGTAGGGAAGAATTGTATACTCAGTTCGGTATTCCCCCCCCCTCCCCACCCCCTGTCCCCCACACTCCCCAGCGAAGCCGAAAACTCTGTCCAGTGAGGGATCTCCCTCGGCCCCGCTCATGTTGAGTGTGAATCCTTGCTCGTGAACGTGTGTGAGCCCTACATACCCTTGCCTCCTGTTTGACACAACCAAGGTTTCAGATGCCTGTTACAGTTCTCTGTGGAACCACTTCTCTGCAGGGGAAAATGTGTTGCTTGGCCTGCAGAAACGTATCTCGTCAGCGCAAATTGTTCCCGTATCTTCTGCTCTCCTCTCTCTCTACACCGGCATCTTCTGCGTACACAAACCCACGTCCAGAAATAGTGTGTTGTCTGGACCATTAGTAGCCTCCCAGGCTACGACCTTCACCCAACTGGCCAGCTGTGGATAGTCTCTCCCATAACCTTCTACAACCTTGGTCTGTCTTACAGAGAAACATAAGGGTCCTCGGCAATTTTTTTGCCTCAGAGGGTGCAAGCGTCCCTGTCCACAATTATCCCATCTCTGCATTGCTGGCTCTCCCCCACCTCCACGCATGTCATGGATTCGCCTGCCACTTCCCACAGACACACTGGAATAGCCACCTGCTTGGCCCAGTCCCATTCCAGTCCTGGAAGCAGTTCTAATGATGAGCACTGGCGTGTCCTAGGCTAATCCTTCCCCTTCATTCCCATTGTGACTTCCACAGGGCCACGCCCAGTATTGGCACCCTTCAATCCCCAGCTTTCCACTGCCTCTCCCCATGACCATATTCTCAGGCCATAACATTATGGACACGCAAGTTAGAGACCCAAACAGACAGAAATCACCGTGCAAGTCAGGCCACTCTACTAATTTGCTTTTACCATCCTTGAGCAGAGTAGATGTAGCTGCCCTCCTTAAACCAGTCAGCTCTTTGTTGGTCGGTAGAGATCTGTTTGTAGAGCATGGCCCACGCGACCATGAAATCCTCGGGTGGTCCCAGAGGTGGCCTTGAGGGGAAAGAGGTACTCCGCTCATGAAGGCAGTGAGTGTCCTTTATATTCTCCTTAGCCTGTTCTTGTAGGAGCCATTTCCGATTTCCTGTGGAGCATCTGCTTGGTGCCCTCCCCACCGGAGCATTTCTCAGGCATCATCGGAGACATTATGGGTATAACAAGTTAAGGACCATCCTGTCCTTGACTCATGCAGGCAGTCTTCATTAATGCTCACAGCAAACTCATGATACTTCAGTGGAAATTTTCTAGTACCAAATCTTAGCGAAACTGGAATTCATCTTTCTTTGTCCTTCTCCATAACATTTTGTGTTGTAATTTAGGCAGATTGGTCGATGTGTGAGCATAGTCAGCCTCAGATCGCTTAAAAACTGCAGCCCAGGACTGCAGCAGAAGTTCAGGAGTGAAACCATCACAGAGGAGGAGCTGGTGGGGCTCATGAACAAGTTCGTGGAAGACACAAAGAACAGGATGTACAGGAAGGAGGGCTGGCCTGATACTGCATATGGAGTGACAAAAATTGGTGTCACGGTCCTGTCCAGAATCCATGCCAGGAAACTGAGTGAGCAGAGGAGAGGGGACGAGATCCTCCTGAATGCCTGCTGCCCTGGCAGGGTGGGTGAGATCAGACATGGCTGGACCTAAAGCCTCTAAAAACCCAAAAGAAGGAGAGAGACCCTCATCTCCTTGCCCGTTTGCCCTCTGATGCTGAAGGGCCTCATGGGAAGTTTATTAAACAGAAAAAAAGTTCAGCAGTGGAGAGCTGAATTCACACCTCCATCCATGGGCCCCTCTGTGATACCCCCTCCCTTGCCCAAAAGGACTCTTTCAATGTCAATAGTATCCCTATCCAAAGTGTGAAATATCCCTACTAGTATTTAATTTCAGTAGGTTGCTAATTCTATAGAGGATTTATTTTTATTTTTATTTTTATTTATTTATTTTTTTCAAATATGAAATTTATTGTCAAATTGCTTTCCATGCAACACCCAGTGCTCATCCCAACAGGTGTCCTCCTCCATAACCAAT
>NW_024422499.1:0-4922 GCF_014898765.1 Herpailurus yagouaroundi | reverse complement strand
CCCCCCATCAACCCTCAGTTTGTTCTCAGTTTTTAGAGTCTCTTATGTTTTGGCTCCCTCCCGTTCTAACCTCTTTTTTTTTTTTTTCCTTTTTTAAAATTTTTTTCTGTGCAAAGGCAGAGACAAAAGAGATCAGTGAAATAGTGAACACCAGAAATGGATAAATGGTTCTTTATGAAAGCCTGTGTGTATAGACTGTATATTCAAAACTTCCTGAAAAATCTAATACACCTAATTAGATCAAGAGAAGTTACATACAGTTTAGTTCAAGGGGAAGCAAACATAGAAAGGGACAAATAAGTGTTTTACATTTGGAGGAGACGGAGTCCCTATAGGATCTACTCAGATCTGCTCTTATAGCTGAAAGAACCTAGAGCCAATGAGCATGGTTGGATGTGCCAGGCAGCATTTTTCACCAGCCTCTAGTATATCATGGGCAACACATCTGCTGTTGTCCATGTTCTAACATCCCTGTTCTAAAGGTGCCTCTACTCACTGATTACTTTTCACTCTTCACCAGGGATTTTCAGGCTTACCCAAATGAAAGTTGGTAGACCCAGAAAAGAAGGGTAGGGTCCTCATTTTAAAAGTGTTTCACATCAAAAGGGCTAATAATTTCCTCCCTGTGAACTTGTATTTCTACACTGACTGTGAGGAAACTCAATGTGTAGAGCAACCCAGTAGAATCTCAATTGCTACTTTGGCAATCCATGACAAACATCTTTCCGGGATACCATAAAAACACTATATACATACGTACATACATATATGTATATATGTATGTATGTATGTACATACGTGTATATATATAACTGCTACAGGCTACAGGCTCCAAGACTTACGAACCATGTGATCATGACCTGTGCTGACATTGGACACTTAACCGATATAGCCACCCAGGTGCCCTGAAAATTATTCTCTATAGAGAAATAAGCTGTTGCTCCCATTTATTCTCTTTAAATTATTCTATGGTTTTATTTCAAAAAGATATTACAGTATCCTCATCTCTAAGGAATCCAGCAAGTGTTGGAAATATGAACATTCTTCATCAGATATTAACTTAAAGTACTCTAAGGAATTGAGCAAACGTTGGAAATCTGAACATTCTTCTTCAGATACTAACTTAATGTAGTAGTTGGAAATACAGTCTTATTAACGCTACACTTACCAAGGAAACCTTAAAGAAGGTGTTCTCAACACTCATTTAAGAAGGTACTGTTTTGGGGCGCCTGGGTGGTGCAGTCGGTTAAGCGTCCGACTTCAGCCAGGTCACGATCTCGCGGTCCGGGAGTTCGAGCCCCGCGTCCGGCTCTGGGCTGATGGCTCGGAGCCTGGAGCCTGTTTCCGATTCTGTGTCTCCCTCTGCCTCTGCCCCTCCCCCGTTCATGCTCTGTCTCTCTCTGTCCCAAAAATAAATAAACGTTGAAAAAAAAAGTTTTTTTTAAACAAGAAGGTACTGCTTACATCCTATAGCCTGAAAAGCTACTGAGGACTTTAGTGGCAAAAATCACAATAGTAAAGGTATCTCACTCACACACACACATTGTCTGACATATTGATTCTAGAGAGGATAGATGGGCAGACATTCTAGATGTAATGTGCTGGGCATTTTATATATGGTCCCCATTAAGAACATGGAGGAATAATGGATCTCAAGGTCACAAGCACATCTGGTTGCAGACGGAGGTCATGTGACATCCAAACTAGTGGATCTTCTCACTCCTCAAGGACCTCACATCATTTTCCCTACATCTCCTTTCTTCAAATGAAGCCTTACAAAGTAATGCCAGAGAAACAGAAAATAAGAGGACTGTGCTTGATCGGGCCAATATCTTCCTTATTACAGAGCCCAGGTGTTTCATGGAAAACCACAGGAGGCACATTTTAAAACTTTGAAGTGTTTTCTAAAAATCTCTTGTCAGTCCAGAGGCTTAACAACTGGTCCTCTTGATATTAGAAAACATGAATCTTCCAGGGAATGTGATGAATGTTAAATCATCAAAGGTCATGAAAACCAGCTTGGAATTATAGACTCTGAATAGCCTTGAGAATCAAGTAATGCACTGGAACTTTGTGACCCCAGATGAGATGATGTCTAAAATATCCTGTGTTGTGTAGATCACTGTGGCTCTGCTTGAGGACAGTGAGGTTTGAAGAGTAGGAGACAGTGAGAGATTTCCTAACAATAAATCCCTGGTCACATACACAGTAATGGTCTGGATAAACTGTAAGCCCAACACACACCCTGGCCGCACCAGCACAAGAGTCCTTTCTTACCTAGGTTACCAGCTTTTCACAGTGACTGTGACAAGGCAACCCTTTTACATACCACCTCACACACAGTGTCACACACAGTCACACACACAGTCTCTTTCTCAAACACTCACACTCACACATCACTCCCATGCACTCATACACCCATAAAACAAGGACATCGGGATGGCCCATACACTTCTTTGTGCATAGACTGTATGCATTTCAGTTCACAGTCCTCACAATAACTGTTAAAAGCCATGAGTCCACGCTGGAGACAAAATGTTTGGATCAGAATCTCTGCTGTGTAAACTCTACAAATGCTTCCCATGCCTGTGTGTGTCCTGTTCTGAACTGTCAGACCAGAAGGGTCTACCATCTCTTCCAGTTCCAAGGAGAAGTCCCCTAACAGCCCCCCCTGTCCATTTGGGGATGTGGTCAGTGGGTGGGATATGCCTGGGAAGAGAGAATGGTTGTGGCATCCACATCTAGGAATTTCCACACAAAACCTTTTACTCCCCCTCTGACTTCTCTCATATACCCAAGTAAGCATTCTCACAGGTGATTCTAAACTTCCTGAGATAAACAATACAGAATAGACAAGAGGTCATCACTTCATTAAAGAAAATTAGTAGAGATTCTCCCTCTACTGACTATACTAAAGGTACATAAGAAAATGGTTCCAACCCCTGTGAGTAAATGCAGCTGCCTTTCTGGTATACGAGTTACCCAGTGTGGGTTCTTCTGCCCCCATCTTTTTTTATTTCAAACATTTCTATGTGTTGCAATTTTGATTCCTAAAACATATTTTATTTTTATTATTACACAGGCAGATAATCTTTGTGAAAGTAAAATAAACATGATTAGTGGTCAGTAATAAAATCTGACAGGTGCTTATTAAACATTTGACAGATATGTTCCATTAAACTTACACCTAACATGCTGTAGATGAAAGGAAAGATTGGAATCACTGACCCCTTTCTAAAAAGTGTTCACCTTAGAAAATAGTTACATTACTAAGAGAGTTTCTTCAACTCATTTTAATTATCTCTAAACACCACTTAATGAGAGTCACAGGGTCATGCATTGTCTCTCCCAGTGAACTTATATGGCACTGCCATTCTGTCTTTCCAGGATATTGACATAAAACAGGGACAGTTTCCTAAATTTCTTGAAGCTCTTATCATTGGTACATTTTCATAACCTTTCTATTGGGCAAAAGATACTCATTTAAATACAAAAATAGTAAACTATTTATACATGTCAATAACTGCTCGCTTTTATGAATATCTATATTTTTAAAAAGAATTAGTGACAACTGTGAAATTGGTTTTTTAACAGTTTTTAACAGTTTTACTGAGATACAATTTACATATCATACACGTCACCCATTTCAAATATGCGATTCAGTGGAGTTTAGTATATGGACAGACTTGTGGAATGATCACCGCTTCAAGATTAGCATACGATCATCACCCCGAGGAGAACCTGTGCCCTTAGCACCAGCCCTCTTTTCCTGCAATCCCACTACCTGAAGCAACCTCCAGTCTATTTTCTGTCTGAACATTTACTTTTCTGAACATCCTGTATAAAGAAAATCATATAATGAATAGTCACTTTTGTGACTGGCCACTTTCTTTTGGGTAACGTTACCAAGATTCATCCGTGTTGTAGCATTTTAGAGCACCTCTTTAACATGTCACTGTTCCACAGCCCCTTCCCATGACCATATTGCCTGGTAATTTCTCACTGCTCCCGTTGATGAAATCCCAACATAGAGAAAATAGCCATGCACATTAGCCCATGAGGTGATTTGTTTTTACCTGGTTACAACAGAGCAACAGCCCACAAAACCATGCAGTCTGTTCTCCTACAAAAGGTAATCAATAAACTGATCAATTGCTTGTTTGTTATAGACAACCATTCATAGAGCACTGGCCATGGGACAATAAGATGTTAAGATGGTCTCAAAGGCGACCTGTGAAGAAAAGTGGTTCTCTACTCATAATTGCAGTGAGAGCCCCCTCACGTTCAGATGGCATGTTCCCATATAAAGCACTCTCTTTTCTTTTGTTTTTAATGTATTTTTAGTTTTGAGACAGAGAGAGACAGGGCATGAGCAGGGGAGGGGCAGAGAGAGAGGGAGACACAGAATCCGAAGCAGGCTCCAGGCTCTGAGCTATCAGCACAGAGACCGACGCGGGGCTCGGACCCACGGACCATGAGTTCATGACCCAGGCCAAAGTCAGCCGCTGAACCAACTAAGCCACCCAGGTGCCCCACACTCTCTTTTCTTTATGGGACATCTGGGCACTGTGCTCTCCAGTAGATCATTTCTCTGACATCATCTGAGACATTATGAGTGTTACAAAGGTCAAAACTGTATCGTATCCTTCACTTATATAAGAAGACTACATTAACACTCTTAGCATACTGCTAATTGTCTCCCAAATGGACAAATGCAGGAATTTTGGTACTCATCATTCTCATGCGTGTGATTCTATGTGACTATTTGTGTTGTATTTTAGGCAGAGTGGTCACTGTGTCTAGCATAACGAGCTTCATAGCTCTTAAGAACTGCAGCTCAGAACTGCAGAACTCTAGAAGTGAGACCATCACAGAGGAGGAGCTGGTGGGGCTCATGAACAAGTTCGTGGAAGACACAAAGA
>NW_024422498.1:0-5035 GCF_014898765.1 Herpailurus yagouaroundi | reverse complement strand
CCTTCACACTGGCATGGATCAGATTCTCAGGGACCTCACCCAGGTTTTTCCAAGTTTCTTTCTGATTGGGTCTGAGTCATTTGGTAAATATTAACCTATTTTGCAATAAACAACATATTGTAAACAAAGGTACACAGAAAACCCATTGTGCACCCTTCCCTTAGCATCCCCAAGTGGTGCCAAGTTACAAAGCTACACGGCACCAGCCAGCCAGATAATTCACACCGGGACAATAGTGTTACCTAACACAGAAATGGCTGAGAATTCACGTTTGCAAATGAAAAAAAAAAAAAAAAAAATGCTATCGTCACTTCATGGAATATTCTCAGGAGGCAACTGCTTACTGACCTATTCTCCTTCTTCCTTACCAGTTGATGATCACACACCCTTACATATTAAAGCAGAATTGACAATGAAAACAAACTTCTTTGGTACGCGAAACGTGTGCACAGAACTGCTGCCTCTAATGAAACGCCAAGGTAGGTGTGATCAGGGGCCCAAGCAGTGCCATTTCTGGAATGATCTGGCTCCTGCCTCTCTGACCTTATCTAAGGGCCCTGCTCCCTCTCGCTTCTCAGCCACACCCGCTTCACTGCTGTGTCCCCACCACACAGGTGCCCTTCTCCTCAGGACTCTGTACACGTGTGTCCAGCAGCGAGCAGTGCCTTCTGTCCTGCTGGCCTTTCACAACTGGCTCTTTCTTCTCCTTCACATCTTCATTTCAAATTCTCCTCACAAAGGCCTTTCCTGCCTCTGTACCCCTCACAGGTGCACTTCCCTGGGAATTCCTTCCTGGACCCTTTCTCTTCCTTCTGCCTTCCTCTGAGTGATTTTATTCAGGCTAGTGGACTCTTCACCATCCAAACTTCTCAGGCTCCCCTAAAATCTGTCAGCTGCCTAGAACATTCCCTAGAGCATTCTCTTCCTACCTCTTCTTCTCCTCAGGATGCCCTCCCTTCCCTCCTCAGATCCGACCCCTCCAGCTGCCCACCCAACCCCCCACCTAAGCATCTCAAATGTGTCCAGATGACACCTGTGATTTCCCAATATCATCCTGGTCATGGACCACTCCATCCACCCACCATGAAAAATGAGGTCACCATGCCCACCTCCTGATTATCACTGACCAGATCCTAACAGTTGTCCTATAGATTTTGTCCCCCAAGCTTCCAACTTGGGGGAAGCTTCCAGCTTTCTCCATCCCAACTCTCCAACAGACTCGGCTGTCATTTCTGGACAATTGAAACCTTCCTAAGAGATGCTGTTTCTTCTGTCTTTTCCTTTCTGGTGATTCTCTGTACTCCCTGAGTGCTCACTTTCTCGCAAAAGCCCTTCAAGAGCAAAGTCCAATCCTGAGCACGACTCGTAGTGATCTCTGTCGTCAGACCTGCCAAAGTCCAGGCCCATCAACCTCCCTTCACCTCGATCATTGTTTGCACAAACAAACTGTCCCAATTCCTTGGTTGTAAACTACTGCAATATTTACCCCCACGTTAATGTGATGGGGAACCACCACCCATTCAGTACACTAATTAAATAAGCTGATACTTTTAGAAAGATTAGGATGTCTGGCTTGAATGAGTACGTGCGTGTACAGTTTACCCTCAGTTCTGCCTCCATTGCCTCTTCATTCCTGGAAACTTCCATCACTTCTTCTACCACTGGCTTCATTGGCACCCAAAGGGCAGCTCTCAAATGTCCCCCGACTCCTTTACTCACCACAACGTTGATGTTGGACGAGTCCCGTGTGCCAGCATCACACATCCTACACGTATTCCCCTACACGCAAAAATCATACTCTGGCTGATTGTTTTCTCACTTACTAAGCAGTGTGGGTGCCTGCTGTGTATTTGGCCTCGGACCAGAATGAGGAATGAGTGTTCTTCTGCATTTGCTAAGGCAGGCTCTAATCAAATATTGATCTTGCCTCAGGAAAACTAGACTCAGGGACATGGAAATGCAAGCTATATTCTCAGTGTAAGACCAGGGTTCCCTTGCCTTTGGAAATAAGAGAGTTCTTCCATTATTTGAGGGGATGGCAGCCACAGTGGTTCATGTTATCAGAACATTACCCTCTTTGGGGAGACTATCTGGGAGAAGTCCTAGCTAGGGCAGCCAAAGGAAATGCTGTCCTTCCCCCCCCCCCCCATACTTCAGAAACCAGGATACAAAGAACAATCTCCAATGACACCCACCAGTTCTCTGTGGGTCAGAACACATGCAAAAGGCCAACGTGTGCTCTGTTTTTAGGTGCATAAGGACAAACCAAAAGACAGAATTGTGACTTTAAGGATATTGAGAGATAGTAAATGTTGATTTTTCTTATTTTTTTAACCAACAGAATCATCCAGGCACCCCTACTCTTACATTTTTTTCAGTTTATTTATTTATTTATTTATTTATCTATCTTGAGAGAGAGAAAGGAAGAGAGAGAGCCAGTAGGGAGAGGCAGAGAGAGTAGGAGAGAGAGAAGCCAGCCCCATGCTTTCATTGCAGAGCCCAAAGGAGCCTTGAACTCATGAGCCAAGAGATCATGACCTGAGCAAAATTAAGAGTTGACGCTTAACCAACTGAGCCACTCAGGGACTCCAATTCTTCTTATATTTTAATCCTCTTTTCAATAACAGTTTTAGTTAAACCATTTAGGCAGAAAATGAAGATAAGAACTTAAAACAACCAGGTGCCTATCACCAGTCTTAACCATGCAATTAGTATCAAAGTCATATAAATCCCTTCCCACATTCCATATCATTTCACTCTCATTCCACCAAAATTCCTATTCCTGAATTTGAAAGATATTCGCTTTAAAAGGATAAGCTGTTGTTATTCTTTCACTCTTTAAATTATACTCTACATTTATTTCAAAAAGATATTAAGGTATAATCATCTCTAAGGAATTGAACAAACATTGGAAAGCTGAGCACTCTTGCTCATCAGATATAAGCTTAAAATACTAGGCAATAATATGGTCTTATTAAGGCTACTGTTAGCAAAGAACCCTTACAGAAGATGTTCTCAACCTTCCTTTGAGAAGGTACCGCTTTGCAATATCCTGTAGTCTTAAAAACCACTAGAGAAATTTGGAGAGAAAGTTACAATAGCAAATGTATCTCACTCACACTCATTCTGACATATTGATTCTAGAAAGGATAGGTGGCTGGACATTTCTAGGTGTGATGTGCTAGGCATTTTATATATGGTCCCCATTAAGAACCTGGAGGAATAATGGATTTCAAGGTCACAAGCACAGCTGGCTGAAGACCGAGGTCATGTGACATCCAAACTAGTGGTTCTTCCCACTACTCAAGGTCCTCAAATCATTTTCCCTACATATCCCTTCTTCAAATGAAGCCTTACCCAGTAAGGCAAGGGAAACAGAAAATAAAAGGACTCTGCTCTATTGGGCCAATGCCTTCCTTATAGCAAGACCCCCAGGTACCTCAGGGAAAACCACAGGAGGCACATTTCAAAACTTGAAGTGTTTTCTGAAAAACCCTTATCAGTCAAGACACTAAAGAACTGGTCCTCTTGATATTAGAAAACATGGATCTTCCAGGGAATGTGACAAATGTTAAATCATCAAAGGTCATGAGAACCAGCTTGGGCTCACAGATTCTGAATAGCCTTGAGAGTCAAATGCTGCCCTTGAAGTTTGTGACCCCAGATGAGATGATGTCTAAAAGACCTTGTGGTGTGGAGATCACTGTGGCTGTGCTTTAGGACACTGAAGTTTGGAGAGGGAGAGATGTTCCTAAATAGATCCCTGGCCACATACAGAGTAATGGCCTGGATAGACTATAAGCCTGAGACACACGCCAGCCCCACCAGAACAAGAGTCCTTTCGTATCTGGGTGACATGCTTTCACACTGATTGTGACGGGGAAATTCCTTTACACGCTACCTCATACAGGTCACACACTTACAGTCACACATCCAGTCTCTTTCGCACACACTCACATGCAGACATACGACACACTCAAATGCACTCACACACCCTTATCACAAGGTCTTATGGATGGTCCATAAACTTCTTTTCTTTTAAGTTTACTTACTTATATTTGACAGAGAGGGCACGAGTGAGGGAGGGGCAGAGAGCGAGAATGAGCATCCCAAGCAGGCTCCAAACTGTCAGCACGGAGCCCAACGTGGGGCTCAAACCCATGAACCGTGAGATCGTGACCTGAGTTGAAATCAAGAATCAGTTGCTTAACTGACTAAGCCATCCAGGCGCCCCACCCTTAAACTTTGTAGCGCATGGGCTGCGTGCATTCCAGCTCAGAGTTCTCAAAATGACACACGAAAGCCATGAGTCTACTCTAGAGACAAAATGTTTGGATCAGACACTTGGCTGTATAAACTCCATAAGTACTTCCTATTCCTGCACTTGTGTTTCCTGTCCTGAGCTGTCACACCAGAAGGGTCTACCATCTCACCCAGCTCTGAGGTGAAGCCCGCTGACAGCCAGCCTGCCACTTGCAAATGTGGTCAGTGCAGGGGACAGGCCTGGGTTGAGGGAATGGTTGCAGCATCTACTATGAGGAATTTACCTACACAACCTTTTACTCCCTGTCAGGCTTCCCTCATATACACAGGTAACCATTTTCACACCTGATACTGGACTTCCTGAGAGGGACAACACAGAATAGACAAGAGGGCAACAGCCTACAGACAGTTAGTAGAGTTTCTCCATTACTGACTATACTAAAGGTACATAAGAAAATGGCTCCAAGCCCCTATGAGTAATGTTGCTGTCTTTCAGGTATACCAGTTACCCAGGGTGGGTTCCTCTGCCCCTGTCTTATTTCATACACTTCTGTGTTTTGCAAATTTGAATCATTAATGTGTATTGTTTTTATTGTGAGACAGGCGGATGATATTTTTGAAAATACAATAAATCTAATTATTGGTATGTAATCAAACATGAGAGGTGCTTACTAAACCATTTAACACATAAGTTCCGTTAAAGTGACACTTAACATGTTTTAGATGAAAGGAAGGACTGGAATAACTGACCCCTTTCTAAAAGGTGTTTATG
>NW_024422497.1:0-2858 GCF_014898765.1 Herpailurus yagouaroundi | reverse complement strand
GAAAGGAAGGACTGGAATAACTGACCCCTTTCTAAAAGGTGTTTATGCTCTTTCCATAATTTGGCTATTGCTGAAAGTGCTGCTACAAACATTGGGGTACATGTGCCCCTATGCATGAGCACTACTGTATCCCTCGGGTAAATTCCTAGCAGTGCTATTGCTGGGTCAATGAATAAAGAAGATGTGGTTTATATATATAATGGAATACTACTTGGCAATGAGAAAGAATAAAATCTAGCCATTTGTAGCAACATGGGTGGAACTAGAGGGTATTATGCTAAGTGAAATAAGCCAGGCAGAGAAAGACAGATACCATATATTTTCACTCATATGTGGATCTTGAGAATCCTAACAGAAGACCATGGGGGAGCAGAAGGGGAAAAAAAAGTAACAGAGAGGGAGGGAGGCAAACCATAAGAGACTCTTAAGGACTGAGAACTAAAGGTAGATGGGGGGGTGAGGGAGAGGGGAAAGTGGGTGATGGGCAGAGAGGAGGGCTATCGTGTCATGCATTCTCTTTTTCAAGACACTTGTATGGCACTGCCATTCCTTACTGGGATGGAGCTCAGAGTTAACTGACTATGACTGTTCTTCCTGAATATTTTCATAAAAAAGGGACAGTTTGCTAATTTTAGTGAAGCTCTTATTGTTCATAAATTCTCATAACCTTTCTATTAGGCTAAAGATACTCATGTAAATAGAAAAATAGTAGACTATTTATACATGTCAATGTAAGTTCACTTTTAGGAATATTGACTATATTTTTGAAAAAGAATTAGAACTGTGAGATTAACACTTTTAACAGATTTACAGAGATACAATTCACACATCCTACACTTCACCCATTTCAGGTATGCAATTCAGTGGAGTTTAGTAAATGGACAGAGGTGTGGAGCAATCACCACTTCAAGATTAGCACACTGTCATCACCCCAAGGAGAACCTGTACCCTTAGCACCAGCCCTCTGGTCTCACATTCCCACTGTCCTAGCAACCTCCAATCTATTTTCTGTCTGAACATTTACTTTTCTGGACATCCCATATATAGAGAATCATATAATGAGTAGTCTTTTGTGACTGATCACTTTCTTTTGGGTAATGTTATCAAGATTCATCCATGTAGTAGCATTTCTTTTTATAGCATCTCTTTAACATGTGACTTTTCCATCGCCCCTTCCCGTGACCATATTGCCTGGTGTTTTCTCACTGCTCCCGAGTTGATGAAATCCCAACATAGAGGAAACAGCCACGCACATTAGCCCATGAGGTGATTTGTTTTTGCCTGGTTACAGCAGAGCAACAGCCCACACCATGCAGTTTTTCTCCTTCAAAAGGTCATCATTAAACTGATCAGTTGTTTGTTGGTTGATAGACACTTGTTCATAGAGCACTGGCCATGGGACCGTAAGATGTTAAGATGATCTCAAAGGTGACCTGTGAAGAAAAGTGGTTCTCTACTCACGATTGCAGTGAGTGCCTCCTTACCTTCAGAGAGCACGTTCCTATATAAATCACTCTCTCCTCTTAATGGGACACCTGAGCACTGCACTCCCCATTAGATCATTTCTCTGATATCATCTGAGATATTATGACTGTTACAAGGTTCAAGACTGTATCGTGTCCATCACCTATATAAGAAGACTACATTAACCCTCCTAGGAAACTGGTAATTGTCTCCCAAATGGACAAATGCAGGAATTTTGGTACTCACCATTCTCGTGCATGCAATTCTATGTGACTATTTGTGTTGTATTTTAGGCAGAGTGGTCAATGTGTCTAGCATAATGAGCTTGGTAGCTCTTAAGAACTGCGGCCCAGAACTGCAGCAGAAGTTCAGAAGTGAAACCATCACAGAGGAGGAGCTGGTGGAGCTCATGAACAAGTTTGTAGAAGACGTAAAGAACAGAGTGCACCAAAACGAGGGCTGGCCTGATATGCAAATACTTACATATGGAGTGTCAAAGATGGGTGTCACCGTCCTGTCCAGAATCCATGCCAGGAAACTGAGTGAGCAGAGGAGGGGAGACAGGATCCTCCTGAATGCCTGCTGCCCTGGGTGGGTGAGAACAGCCATGGGTGGACCTACAGCCATTAAAAGCCCAGAAGAAGGAGCAGAGACTCCCGTCTACTTGGCCCTTTTGCCCCCGGATGCCAAGGAGCCTCACGGGGAGTTTGTTATGGAGAAGAAAGTTGAACAATGGCGACCCCCCTCTCAGTTCCCTTCATGGCTCCTGTTATGATACAGTCATGATTTGACCAAACAGATTACACTGTCTACAATGTCCTTATCCACATCAAGTACTCACATTGAATTGGTTACTAATTCTGTGAAGTCTTCTGTGATTTCTTCCATGAGAACAAAAAGTGGAATTAATGACCATAATGAATGAACATCATAGATGAATAAACAATTCTAAGTAGATGTCCACATGTGCAGATTACCCCTTGCCAACCAGCCCAAAAATTAACAAAACCTAAGTTAGGTCAAGAGAAGGGACAATTTAACACAGGGGTTCATAAACATTAGTGAATGAGCCAGATGGTGAATATTTTGCCTTTGCACTTGAATGGCCTCCGTTGGACCTACTCAAATCTGCTGTTTAGCTTGAAAGTCACCATAGATGATATATAGACCCATAAGGGGGTGGGATTTCCCTAGCCAGCATTCTTTATCAGCCTCTACTATGACATTGGCACCCCACCACGGATAGACATCCACAGTGGTCTCGTTAAATATCAAAGTCATTGGAGGAAAAGGCGCTGCAAGGTGTGAAATGGGAGTGGGCACTAGAGGTGCATCCATAAGACAACCTGAGACAAGGGGGAAAAGGGAATATGGATTGGTATCAGTGCATATGA
>NW_024422496.1:0-3270 GCF_014898765.1 Herpailurus yagouaroundi | reverse complement strand
GAAAGGAAGGACTGGAATAACTGACCCCTTTCTAAAAGGTGTTTATGTTATAAAACTGTTACATTAATAAGGTACTTTCTAGAAATCATTTTAATTACCTGTAAACACCACCAATGAGAGTCACAGGGTCATGCATTATCTCTCCCACTGAACTTGTATGGCACTGACATTCCTTAGTGGGATGGAGCTCAGAGTTAAGTGACCATGACTGTCTTTCCCGGATATTTACATAAAATAGGGATAGTTTCCTAATTTACTGAAGCTCTTATTGTTTGTAAATTGTCATAATCTTTCTATTAGGCTAAAGATACTCATGTAGATGGAAAAATAGTAAACTATTTATACATGTCAATGTAAGTTCACATTTATGAATAATAACTATATTTTTGAAAAAGAATTAGTGAGAACTATGTGATTAACACTTTTAACCACTTTACTGAGATAAAATTCACACATCATACACTTCACCCATTTCAGGTATGCAATTCAGTGTAGTAAACGGACAGAGGTGTGGAGCAATCACCGCTTCGAGATTAGCACACTGTCATCACCCCAAGGAGAACCTGGACCCTTAGCATCAGCCCTCTGGTCCTGCATTCCCACTGCCCTAAGCAACCTCCAATCTATTTTCTGCCTAAACATTTACTTTTCTGGACATCCCATATATAGAGAATCATATAATGAATAGTCTTTTGTGACTGGCCACTTTCTTTTGGGTAATGTTATCAAGATTCATCCATGTTGTAGCATTTCTTTTTATACCATCTCTTTAACACATGACTCTTCCGTTGCCCCTCTCCATGACCTTATTGCCTGGTGTGTTCTCACTGCTCCTGAGTTGATGAAATCCCAACATAGAGTAAATAGCATGCACCTTAGCCCACTGAGGAGATTTGTTTTTACCTGGTTACAGCAGAAAGACAGCCCACAAAACCTATGCAAGTGCTCTCCTTCAAAAGGTCATCAATAAACTGATCAGTTGTTTGTTGGTTGATACACATTCATTCATAGCGCACTGGCCATGGGACCATAAGATGTTAAGATGGTCCCAAAGGGGACCTGTGAAGAAAAGTGTCTCTCTACTCATGATTGCAGTGAGCACCTACTTACTTTCTGGAGCACGTTCCTGTATAAGGGGCTGTCGTTTCCTTATGGGACATCTAGGCACTGCACTCCCCATTAGATCATTTTTCTGACATCCTCTGAGACATTATGAGTGTTACAAGGTTCAAGACTGTATTGTGTCCTTCACTTATATAGGAAGACTACATTCACACTCCTAGCAAACTGGTAATTGTCTCCCAAATAGACAAATCCAAGGGATTGTGGTATTCATCATTATTGTGCATGCCATTCTATGTAACTACTTGTGTTCTTTTTTAGGCAGAGTGGTCAATGTGTCTAGCATAATGAGCTTAGTAGCTCTTAAGAACTGCAACCCAGGAATGCAGCAGAAGTTCAGAAGTGAGACTATCACAGAGGAGGAGCTGGTGGGACTCATGAACAAGTTTGTGGAAGACACAAAGAACAGGGTACAGACAAAGGAGGGCTGGCCTGATAAGAGGTCATTCACATATGGACTGTCAAAGATTGGTGTCACGGTCCTGTCCAGAATCCATGCCAGGAAACTGAGTGAGCAGAGGAGGGGAGACAGGATCCTCCTGAATGCCTGCTGCCCTGGGTGGGTGAGAACAGACATGGGTGGACCTACAGCCATTAAAAGCCCAGAAGAAGGAGCAGAGACTCCTGTCTACTTGGCCCTTTTGCCCTCGAATGCTAAGGGACCTCACGGGGAGTTTGTAATGGAGAAGAAAGTTGAACAATGGGCCCCCCCCCTCTCAGTTCCCTCCATGGGTCCCATTATGATACTTCCATGATTTGACCATGAGATTACACTATCAGCAATGTCCTTGTCAAAGAAAAGAAAGAAAGAACCTTTATTTGTATCAAGTACTCACCTTGAATTAGCTACTATTTCTGTGAAGTCTTCTGTGATATATGAGAAGGAAAAGTGGACTTAATGACAATAGTGAATGAACATCATAGATGAATAAAGAGTTATAAGTAAATGTCCATGTGTGCAGCTTATTGCTTGCCAACCAGCCCAAAAAACTAACAGAACCTAAGTTAGGTCAAGAGAAGGGACATTTTAACACAGGAGTTGATAAATATTAGTGAAAGAGCCACAGAGTGAATGTATTTGCCTTTGCAGGCCAATGGCTTCTGTTGGGCGTACTCATATCTGCTGTTGTAGCTTTAAAGTTACCAAAGATGATATATAAACCCATGAATGGGGATGGACTTCCCTTGCTAGCATACTTTATCAGCCTCTACTACGACATGTGCACCCCACCACAAAAAGACATTCTGTGGTCTCTTTAAATATCAAACTCACTGGGGAAAAACAATTTCAAGTTGTGAAAGGGAAGTAGGCTCTTACGATGCATCCATAAGACAACCTGAGACAAGGGAGAAAAGGAAATATGGATTGGTATCAATGAATATGAATTACTGTCAAATCTCCTCAAGGCGAATGCACTATTCATGTACAGATAACGTGTCACCAAGTTTGTAACATTAACAAGGTCCAGAAAGATCTCTAGAGAACATAGAGGATAGTAAAATACTCGTCATAGATGAATCTGGTTTGGTTGATACATGGGTGTCTACAGTCCCAGTCTTTCCACATACCTCTTTCAAAGCTTTAAAGACAAACATCTGGAAACAAAAACGTCCTGGCTCTGCCACCTTATGGGGTGACCTTGAGCAAAATCCTGCATGTTGCTGTACATCGGTCTCCTAAGTGTACAATTCTGGGGAAGTCATAGGATTTCCATGAAGAGTAAATGACTAATACAGGTGAACAGGCTGAAAACAAGGGCGATGCAAAGTGCCCCCTGTCAGTGTCCCCAAACTGGGGCCTGACACATCCAGGGCCCTGAGGGGAGCTTCTTACTGCCCCATACCCAGCCTGGCTCCTGGGGGCCTCCGTGAATGCCCATCACCTCCCTCCCTTCACAGAAGCATCCATGTTGTACAGACTTCCTCCCCTCATGATTATTTTTCAGTCTTCACCAGGGATTTCTGGCTGACAGAAATGAGAACTGATGGGCCCTGCAAGCAAGGGTTGGGTCCATACTTTATGTCTTTCCCTTCAAGGGCGCTTGAGTGACTCAGTCAGTTGAGCGTCTAACTTTGGTTCAGGTCGTTATCTCAAGGTTCGTGAGCCCCACATGGGACTCTGCCATCAGCACAGAGCCCACTTCAGAT
>NW_024422495.1:0-1610 GCF_014898765.1 Herpailurus yagouaroundi | reverse complement strand
CCAGGGGTTTCAGGCTGACAGAAATGAGAACTGATGGGCCCTGCAAGGAAGTGTTGGGTCCACACTTTAAAAGCCTTTCCCTTCAGAAGGGCTATGATTTTCTCTCTGTTATTTGGCTTTTCTTAACTGACCCACGATGAATAACAAATTCTAGGACAAAACAGTAGCATGTCAACTACTGGGTTGGAAATGTACCCCAGTATCACAGAGATCTTTTATCCCTGATGCTTTAAAAATAACACCTATTTGTATATAACACTTAGCAACTGTGACCTTGGACAAACATAAGAAATAGGCAGTATAGGCAAACAGGAGATTATGTAACCATTAGACCAAACATTCCAAGCAACTCCTTGGCTTACACTCCACAGTAAGTGTTCATAAACATTCCCTTCCACTTGGGGCCCACTGGGAATCACACAGAGGGAAGAGCCCTGCTCACACCCCAGTCTCAGCACAGGACCTAATTCTCTGTTTCTCCCTCTTGAGATTCTCCTAAAAGAGCAAAGGGGACTGTGTCCTCAGACCAAAGGGGACTGTGTCCTCAGAGGCAGTTCCCCTGTGCAAGCAACTTCACTGCATCTTGGAAGAAAGCAACCTTTCTCATTCTGCAAAGCAAGAAGGACAGGGGATATTGTCCCAAGACAATATACGTACTCCTTCTTTACTTTTGAGGGTTTCCGAAAATAATTTTAACTCGCCTACCATGAATCACTAGCCCCCTATTAACCCAAAGTCAACCACCTTAGTTTGAGGAGCCCATCAGTCGACCTCAAACCATCGCTTGGCTCACAGGTAGCATCCTAAGAGGACACAGTCCTGGTTGGGCTCAAGGTGCAGCCCCATGAAGTACGGATTTGACACAGCGCCCTCAGGAAAACTTCTGGCCCTCTGGCCCCTCCTCTCATGGAAGGACAGGGGTGGGGCTTCGGCTCTAGGAGTCACAGCGCTGGATCCAAGAACACAGTTCTACCGGCATCTCTGACTGGCCAGGCCTCCGCACCACTAGCCCTCGGTGTGGCCCACAGCACCATCGGCTCCACACACAGGGCCTCCCTAGCAATCCACACAGTCATGTCCTCACACATCCGCGTAGCGCTGGTGACCGGTGCCAACAAGGGCATCGGCTTAACCATCGTGCGCGACCTGTGCCGGCTGTTCTCCGGGGACGTGGTGCTCACGGCACGGGACGAGGCACGGGGACGGGCGGCTGTGCAGCAGCTCCAGGGCGAGGGCCTGAGTCCGCGCTTCCACCTGCTGGACATCGACGACCTGCAGAGCATCCGCGCCACGCGTGACTTCCTGCGCAAGGAGTACGGGGGATTGGACGTGCTGGTCAACAACGCGGGCATTGCCCTTGATAGTAAGAACGTGGGAACTCTTAGGCCAGGAGACCTCCCTTAGGGGACCAGCCAGGGTCGGTTTGGGGCTGGTGTCTAAACCGCTGCTCTGGGGTCCAGAGCTCTGAGGGGATCTAGAACAGCCTCCCTAGGGAAGAAGATGGACTGGAGACACAGGGAGAGCAGGACCCTCCAGCAGTTGCAAGCATTTCCAGCCAGAGGACCTTCACACTGGCATGGATCAGATTCTCAGGGACCTCACCCAGGTTT
>NW_024422494.1:0-5489 GCF_014898765.1 Herpailurus yagouaroundi | reverse complement strand
CAGTCTTCACCAGGGGTTTCAGGCTGACAGAAATGAGAACTGATGGGGCCTGCAAGCAAGTGTGGACTAGGGTCTATACTTTAAAAGTCTTTCCCTTCAGGGGCGCTTGGGTGGCTCAGTCGGTTAAGCGTCCGACTTCAGCTCAGGTCATGATCTCACAGTCCGTGAGTTTGAGTCCCGCGTCAGGCTCTGTGCTGACAGCTCAGAGTCTGGAGCCTGCTTCGAATTCTGTGTCTCCCTCTCTCTCTGACCCTCCCCTGTTCATGCTCTGTCTCTCTCTGTCTCAAAAATAAATAAACAAAAATTTTAAAAAAAGTCTTTCCCTTCAGAAGGGCTATGAATTTTCTCTGTTATTTGGGTTTTCTAAACTGACCCACGATGAATAACAAAATCTAGGACAAAACAGTAGCATGTCTACTGCTGGGTTGGAAATGTACCCCAGTATCACAGAGATCTTTTTTCCCTGATGCTTTAAAAATAACACCTATTTGTATATAACACTTAGCAATTGTGACCTTGGACAAACATAAGAAATAGGCAGTATAGGCAAACAGGAGATTATGTAACCATTAGATCAAACATTCCAAGCAACTCCTCTGGCCACAGTAAGTGTTCATAAACATTCCCTCCCACTTGGGGCCCATTGGGAATTACACAGAAGGAGAAGCCCTGCTTACACCCCAGTCTCAGCACAGGACCTAATTCTCTGTTTCTTCCCTTTGAGATTCTCCTAAAAAAGCAAAGGAGTCTGTGTCCTCCGACAGTTCCCCTGTAAAAGTAATTTCACTGAGGGGTGCCTGGGTGGCTCAGTCCGTTGAGCATCCGACTTCGGCTCAGGTCATGATCTCACGGTCCGTGAGTTTGAGCCCCGTATCCGGCTCTGTGCTGACAGCTCAGAGCCCGGAGCCTGTTTTGGATTCTGTGTCTCCCTCTCTCTCTCTCTCTGCCCCTCCCCCACTCATGCGCGCGCGCGCTCTCTCTCTCTCTCTCTCTCTCTCTCTCTGTCAATAATAAGTAAACATTACAAATTTTTTAAAAAAGTAATTTCACTGCATCTTGGAAGAAAGCATCCATTCCCATTCTACAGAAGAAGGACACGTTCCTGAGACAATATCTGTACTCCTTTTTTTCTGTTGAGGTTTCTCCAAAATAATATTAGTTCACTTACCATGCATCTCTAGCCCCTACTAACCTATGACCAACACCTTTCTTTGGATAGCAAAGCAGTCCAACCAGAACTAATGCTGGGCCCAGAGGACAGATCCTAAGAGGACACAGTCCCGGTTGGCCTCAGGGTGCAGCCCCAAGAGGTACAGATTTGTTATAGCGTCATTAGGAAACCTTCTGGAATATTGTCCCCTCCTTTCATAGAAGAACGAAGGCGGGGCCTCGGGCTCTAGGACTCACAGCACTGGATCCCAGAAACAGTTTTACTGGCATCTCTGACTGTGGCCAGGCCTTGCCCTTGGTTTGGCCCACAGCTCCATCCGCTACACACACACAGCCTCACTTGCGTTCCACACAGCTATGTGTTCAGACACCCGCGTGGCGCTGGTGACCGGGGCCAACAAAGGCATCGGCCTGGCCATCGTGCGTGACCTGTGCCGGCTGTTCTCCGGGGACGTGGTGCTCACGGCACGGGACGAGGCGCGGGGACAGGCGGCAGTGCAGCGGCTCCAGGCCGAAGGACTGAGCCCCCGCTTCCACCTGCTGGACATTGACGACCTGCAGAGCATCCGCGCCCTGCGTGACTTCCTGCGCAAGGAGTACGGGGGATTGGACGTGCTGGTCAACAACGCAGCCGTCTTCTTTGACAGTAAGGACGTGGGAACTCTTAGGCCAGGAGACTTCCCTTAGGGGACCACCCAGGGTGGGTTGGGGCCGGTGTGTGAACCACTGCTCCGGGGCCGTAGCTCAGAGGGGATCTAGAACGACCTCCCTAGGGAAGAAGATAGTCAGGAGGCACAGGGAGAGCAGAACCCTCCAGAAGTTGCAAGCCTTTCCAGCCAGAGAACTTTGGCATTGTCATGGATCAGACTCTCAGGGACCTCCCCCAGGTTGTTGCAAGCTACTCTCATGGGACTTGAGCGTCTCCATGAATTTTTAAGTTATTACTAAATATACAAAACCCCACAGGGCCACATGAAGAGATACCATTGCACCTTACCTTAGCGTCTGTCAACCTACCAGTCAGATAATAAATGTTGGGATAAACTGTTCACTATCCTACACACTATTGAGAATTCACCAGATTACACACAAATGCTATTGTCACTGCATCAAATTTTCTCAATGGCTACTACTTATTAACCTATTCTCCTTCTCCCCTACAAGTTGGTGACCCCACCCCCTTACATATTCAAGCAGAAGTGACGATGAAAACAAACTTCTTTGGTACCCGAGACGTGTGCACAGAACTGCTGCCTCTAATGAGACCCCAAGGTAGGTTCATTGTTAACCAGATCTCTATGGGCTCAGAATCCATTCAAAAGGCCAATGTTTGCTCTGTTTCTTGACATGGAAAGACAAACCAAAAGACAGAATTATGGCCTTAAGGACATTGAGGGATAGTAGATATTATCATTTTTTAATCCTTTCTTCAAAAAGAGGGTTACTGAAATAATGTAGCCACAATAACAAAATAAGAATCTACAACACCCAGGCATACCAGTTACCCCAGTGTGGGTTCCTCTGCCCCAGTCTTGTTCTTTTTCAAAGATTTCTTTCTCTGTGTTGCAATTTTGAATCATGAAACATAGTTTATTATATTATTACCCAGGCATACAATATTTTTGAAAATAAAATAAATATGTTTAGTGGTAAGTAATAAAACCTGAGAGGTGCTTCTGAAACATTTGACAAACATGTTCTGTTAATCCTACACCAAATACGCTGTAGATGAAAGGAAGGACTGGAATAACAGACCCCTTTCTAAAAGGTGTTCAGCTTAGAAAACTGTTACATTAATAAGATAGTTTATATAATTCATTTTAATTATTTCTAAACACCACCAATGAGAGCCACAGGGTCATGCATGATCGCTCCCACTGAACTTGTATGGCACTGCCATTCCTTAGTGGGATGGAGCTCAGAGTTAAGTGACCATGACTGTCTTTCCTGGATATTTACATGAAAAAGGGAAAGTTTCCTAATTTTCTTGTACCTTTTGACTTTTTTTATAATCTAAAAGTACTCACTGAAATATAAAAATACAATCAATATTTAAATGTAAAAATAGTAAACTATATATGTCAATATAATGTCATTTTTATGACTACTGATATATTTTTAAAAAACAGTGAGTGAGAAATGTGTCACTGCTTTGCACCTTTAATAGCTTTATTGAGATAAAGTTCACCTACCATACACTTCACCCATTTCAGGTATGCAATTCACTGGATTTTAGTATTGACAGAGTTGTAGAACCATCACAACTTCAAGATTAGCACACTGAAATCACCCCAAGGAGACCTTTGCCCTTAGCTATCGGCCCTCTGTTACCCCTTTCCCCTGCCCTAAGCAACCACCAATCTACTCCCTGTCTCTAGACTTCGTTGTTCTGGACATCTCATACACAGAATCACATAACGAGTGGTGTTGTGTAACTGGCCTCTTTAACGTTGGACAATGTTGTCAGTTTTCATCCATGTTGTAGCATGTACGTCATTTCTTTTTATGGCATCTCTTTAACATGTCCGTTTTCCACTCCTTTCCACGACCACATTGCCTGGCATTCTGTCATTGCTCCCAAGTTGATGAAATCACAAACATAGAGAAAATAGCTTGCAAGTCAGCCCAGTGAGGTGGTTTGCTTTTCCTGGCTCATCAGAGTGACAGCCTATCAATGCAGTGCTGTCTTTCACCTTCGAAAGGCCTTCAATAAACTGATCAGCTCTTTGTTGGTCAATAAACATCTGTTCATACAACATCATCTAAGTGACCATAAGATTTTTAGGGGGTTTCAAAGGGGACCTGTGAAGGAAAAGTGAATCTCTATTCATGAATGCATGAGTGCCTCCTTATAGTCCACTTAACATGTTACTGGATAAGCCATTTTCTTTTTTTTAGGGAACATCTGGGCACTGCCTCCCCATTAGATTCTTTTTTCTGACATTATGTGAGATATTAAGGGTATAACAATTTTCATGTTCTTCACTTACAGTCTTCATTAACACTCATAGAAAACTGGTAATTGTCTCCCAAATGGACAGATTTTAGCAAATTTGGTATTCATCATTCTCATGGATGCCATTCTATGTGATTTATTTGTGTTGTATTCTAGGCAGAGTGGTCAATGTGTCTAGTATAATGAGCTTTGTAGCTCTTGAATACTGTAGCCCAGGACTGCAGCAGAAGTTCAGAAGTGAGACCATCACAGAGGAGGAGCTGGTGGGGCTCATGAACAAGTTTGTGGACGATGTAAAGAACGGAGTGCACCAGAACGAGGGCTGGCCTGATATGAGAGTAGTCACATATGGAGTGTCAGAGATGGGTCTCACAGTCCTGTCCAGAATCTATGCCAGGAAACTGAGTGAGCAGAGGAGAGAGGACAAGATCCTCCTGAATGCCTGCTGCCCTGGGTGGGTGAGAACAGACATGGGTGGGCCAAAAGGCATCAAAACCGTAGAAGAAGGAGCAGAGACTCCTGTCTACTTGGCCCTTTTGCCCTTGGATGCTAAGGGGCCTCACGGGGAGTTTGTTATGGAGAAGAAAGTTGAACAATGGGGACTCCGCCCTCAGTTCCCTCCATGGGTCCCATTATGATACTGCCATGATTTGACCAAACAGATTACTGTTGACAATGTCCTTATAAAAAAAAAAAAAAAAAAAGAAAGGAAGAAAAGAAAAGAAAAGAAAAGAAAAAAGAAAAGAAAAGAAAAGAAAAAAAAGAAAAAAGAATCACTATCCATATCAAGTACTCACACTGAATTGGCTATTGAAATCTTTTGTGATTTCTTCTGTGATATATGAGTAGAAAGTAGAAAGAGTGGAATTAATGACTATAATGAATCAACATCATAGATGAATAAACAGTTCTAAGTAAATGTCCACGTGTACGCATTATTTCTTGCCAACCAGTCCCAAAATCTAATAGGCCCTACTAGGTCAAGAGAAGGGACAGTTTAACTCAGAGGTTGGTAGACATTAGTGAAAGAACCATATGCTGAATATGCCTTTGCAGGCCAATGGTCTCTGTTGGATATACTCAAATCTGCTGCTGCAGCCTGAAAGTCACCACAGACAATATAAAAACCCATGAATGGGGTGGAATTTCCCTTGCCAGCATACTTTATCAGCATCTATGACAGCCTCTATGACATGGGCACGCCACCATGGACAGACATCCTCTGTGGTCTCTTAAAATATCACACTCAATGGGGAAAAGTCAACTGCAAGGTGTGAAATGGCAATGGGCACTTAAGATGCATCCATAAGACAATGTGAGACAAGGGGGAAAAGGGAATATGGATTGGTATCAGTGCATATGA
>NW_024422493.1:5025-9580 GCF_014898765.1 Herpailurus yagouaroundi | reverse complement strand
CGCCTTCGCGTGCGCGTGCGCCCAGGTTCCCGGAAACGCCACGGCCGCTCCGCCCCGGCCCGCGCAGCCGGAGTCACGGATGAGAAGACCCAGCGGTCCCGGGGCGTCGAGGCTGGGTTCGACGGAGTAGAGCTGGCCTGCGGAGGCTTTCCTTGCCTAGTAGAGGGAACGAAACTCCTAGGGCGCGCGTCCCGCCTCGGCTCGGCCAGTAAAGCCGCCAGGCCCCGCCCGATCCTTCCATCTAGTGACCTCCGCCTGGCACTCGAGCCCAGGTAGCGTCCGGCCCTACCAGGCAACCTTTGCCTGGACTTTGCCAGGGGAAAGCCAGTAAAATCCAAATAAAGCACGGAGCATAGTCACTACTACTGTTCGACGTTGCCTTTTTACTTCTGCCAAACGTGACCAATAAAAGTAAGATGTTGATATAGGGAGAATTTGATGACGAGTACACGGGAATTCTCTACTACATTCGCAACTTTTCAGTGTATTTTTCTAAAATTACGTTGTTTGAAAAGGAAGGGGGGAAGGGGGGGCCTGGAAATAGTTGGATCCAGATTTGGACCTATGATTCATGCCGTCATCAAGGATCAAGGCTCTCTCTAATTTTCATCTGTTAGTTTGCTTCCTCATGGTGTCAAGACAGTTTTGCTGCAGCTCCAAGTATCACATTCTCACACAGATGCGTTCGAGATAGAAAAGGATCAGATGAAACAAGTGTTTTCCTTTTATGAGGGAGGAGAATAATACCTACTCCCATTTCAACATGGGAATTGACAAAGATGCTGTCCTCAGCACTCTCCAGCCAGGCTGTTCTGGGGCTTCTCAACTAGACCTCAGCCCTGACCTATAAAACGTACAAACTCAGCCCAACTGATTTCATCCACTCCCCCCCACACACATATTAAAACACTTAACATCATATTTTTAAAAAGCGAACACAGAGTTTCTTCTTAAAAAATATTTTTTTAATGTGTACTTATTTTTGAGTGAGACTGAGTGTAAGCAGGGGAGGGGCAGAGACAGAAGGAGACACAGAATCCAAAGCAGGCTCCAGGCTCCGGGCTGTCAGCACAGAGCGTGAGGCGGGCTCGAACTCACGAACTGTGAGATCATGACCTGAGCCAAAGGCAGACACTTGGCAGACCAAGCAACCCAGGTGTCCCTAACATGCTTTTCAACAGCTCAAGCCACATCCCTGAATGACCCTAGCCCTCTATACCTGCCAAAAGAATTTACTATTTGTTCTAACCAACAATTGATCATAGGCCCTTCACCACCCTTTCTTAGAGGATTTACTAAAAAGGATTCACGATTTGCGGGTCCTTCCTTTGTCCGTTTGAGGTAGGTATCTATCTCCTACAACCGAGTCGTGTCTTTCTCAAGCACTGGAAAGCCCTTCCTTTGAAATGTAATCATCAGAAAAGATAGGGCCTCGGTCTCCCAGACTCTGTGTGGCACATACAGCTCGCCTCATGGCATTTACACGACCCACTCTGGGTAATTTTTCACTTCCCTGACTCTACCCAAGCCCCTCCATTCCCCATCTCTACACCCTTATTCACCCTTTAAAACACTCAGCCACCTCTGTACAAATCCAAGTTGAGTTCAGTTCACGCTGGACCCAATTCTCTATTTCAGCAGTATATTACTGATTAAAATCTGCCAAGTCTAAGGGAAATCACAGCACTTTTCATCCAGAGCAACCTTTGGTTTCTCGGACTCCTCGGATTATTTCCAGGTTGTCACACGGTTTCTCTGGGATTGGACTTTAGGGCAGTTGGGTGAGTTTTTAATACAGGATTAAATAAACAAGAAAATGGCACCACAAATTGGTGAACACAGATCCCATGGGTGCACCTTTCACCCACCCTCCCCAGATGGTGCCATCTTACAACATTCTACAACATCATCAGATGAGGACATTGTCATTGGCACAATACTACTAACTAGAGGCCAATTTTACACAAAATTCACCAGATTTCACGTGCACTCTTCTTGTATATGTCAGTCTGTGGAATTTGGCCACACGGCTGCTATTATGCTTCTCTTTCTCCCGAGAAGCAAATGATCCGACACCGTTTCACATTCAAGCAGAAGTGATGATGAAAATAAACTTCTTTGGTAGCCGAGGCATGTGCACAAAACCGCTGCCTCCAATGAAACCCCAAGGTGGGTGTGATGCTGGGCCCGAGTGGTGGTATTTCCGGCATGATCTAGCAAGTGCCTTCCATTTCGGTCCACTCACATTCGTATAGGATAGGGCTGCACAGGTCCCAAACGAGCTGGTGTCTCAATACTACACACACAGTACAGCTACATTCACTGTCTCCCCAGTTTTGCCAGATGGGGAAAGGCACAATATACTCCATTGTGCCCTTAGGAATTCTGACTAAAGTTTTAAAGCTATGGTGCCAGATTCTTGCCCAGAGATAAGCCTTGCTTCCCGTGTCCACAGTTGCAGCTCTGGTCCCGGGACCACTGTATGAGTTAGAAGCAAAGGAAGTTGGGAGGATGTAGGGAAGAATTGTATACTCAGTTCGGTATTCCCCCCCCCTCCCCACCCCCTGTCCCCCACACTCCCCAGCGAAGCCGAAAACTCTGTCCAGTGAGGGATCTCCCTCGGCCCCGCTCATGTTGAGTGTGAATCCTTGCTCGTGAACGTGTGTGAGCCCTACATACCCTTGCCTCCTGTTTGACACAACCAAGGTTTCAGATGCCTGTTACAGTTCTCTGTGGAACCACTTCTCTGCAGGTGAAAATGTGTTGCTTGGCCTGCAGAAACGTATCTCGTCAGCGCAAATTGTTCCCGTATCTTCTGCTCTCCTCTCGCTCTACACCGGCATCTTCTGCGTACACAAACCCACGTCCAGAAATAGTGTGTTGTCTGGACCATTAGTAGCCTCCCAGGCTATGACCTTCACCCAACTGGCCAGCTGTGGATAATCTCTCCCATAACCTTCTACAACCTTGGTCTGTCTTACAGAGAAACATAAGGGTCCTCGGCAATTTTTTTGCCTCAGAGGGTGCAAGCGTCCCTGTCCACAATTATCCCATCTCTGCATTGCTGGCTCTCCCCCACCTCCACGCATGTCATGGATTCGCCTGCCACTTCCCACAGACACACTGGAATAGCCACCTGCTTGGCCCAGTCCCATTCCAGTCCTGGAAGCAGTTCTAATGATGAGCACTGGCGTGTCCTAGGCTAATCCTTCCCCTTCATTCCCATTGTGACTTCCACAGGGCCACGCCCAGTATTGGCACCCTTCAATCCCCAGCTTTCCACTGCCTCTCCCCATGACCATATTCTCAGGCCATAACATTATGGACACGCAAGTTAGAGACCCAAACAGACAGAAATCACCGTGCAAGTCAGGCCACTCTACTAATTTGCTTTTACCATCCTTGAGCAGAGTAGATGTAGCTGCCCTCCTTAAACCAGTCAGCTCTTTGTTGGTCGGTAGAGATCTGTTTGTAGAGCATGGCCCACGCGACCATGAAATCCTCGGGTGGTCCCAGAGGTGGCCTTGAGGGGAAAGAGGTACTCCGCTCATGAAGGCAGTGAGTGTCCTTTATATTCTCCTTAGCCTGTTCTTGTAGGAGCCATTTCCGATTTCCTGTGGAGCATCTGCTTGGTGCCCTCCCCACCGGAGCATTTCTCAGGCATCATCGGAGACATTATGGGTATAACAAGTTAAGGACCATCCTGTCCTTGACTCATGCAGGCAGTCTTCATTAATGCTCACAGCAAACTCATGATACTTCAGTGGAAATTTTCTAGTACCAAATCTTAGCGAAACTGGAATTCATCTTTCTTTGTCCTTCTCCATAACATTTTGTGTTGTAATTTAGGCAGATTGGTCGATGTGTGAGCATAGTCAGCCTCAGATCGCTTAAAAACTGCAGCCCAGGACTGCAGCAGAAGTTCAGGAGTGAAACCATCACAGAGGAGGAGCTGGTGGGGCTCATGAACAAGTTCGTGGAAGACACAAAGAACAGGATGTACAGGAAGGAGGGCTGGCCTGATACTGCATATGGAGTGACAAAAATTGGTGTCACGGTCCTGTCCAGAATCCATGCCAGGAAACTGAGTGAGCAGAGGAGAGGGGACGAGATCCTCCTGAATGCCTGCTGCCCTGGCAGGGTGGGTGAGATCAGACATGGCTGGACCTAAAGCCTCTAAAAACCCAAAAGAAGGAGAGAGACCCTCATCTCCTTGCCCGTTTGCCCTCTGATGCTGAAGGGCCTCATGGGAAGTTTATTAAACAGAAAAAAAGTTCAGCAGTGGAGAGCTGAATTCACACCTCCATCCATGGGCCCCTCTGTGATACCCCCTCCCTTGCCCAAAAGGACTCTTTCAATGTCAATAGTATCCCTATCCAAAGTGTGAAATATCCCTACTAGTATTTAATTTCAGTAGGTTGCTAATTCTATAGAGGATTTATTTTTATTTTTATTTTTATTTATTTATTTTTTTCAAATATGAAATTTATTGTCAAATTGCTTTCCATGCAACACCCAGTGCTCATCCCAACAGGTGTCCTCCTCCATAACCAAT
>NW_024422493.1:0-4925 GCF_014898765.1 Herpailurus yagouaroundi | reverse complement strand
CCCCCCATCAACCCTCAGTTTGTTCTCAGTTTTTAGAGTCTCTTATGTTTTGGCTCCCTCCCGTTCTAACCTCTTTTTTTTTTTTTTCCTTTTTTAAAATTTTTTTCTGTGCAAAGGCAGAGACAAAAGAGATCAGTGAAATAGTGAACACCAGAAATGGATAAATGGTTCTTTATGAAAGCCTGTGTGTATAGACTGTATATTCAAAACTTCCTGAAAAATCTAATACACCTAATTAGATCAAGAGAAGTTACATACAGTTTAGTTCAAGGGGAAGCAAACATAGAAAGGGACAAATAAGTGTTTTACATTTGGAGGAGACGGAGTCCCTATAGGATCTACTCAGATCTGCTCTTATAGCTGAAAGAACCTAGAGCCAATGAGCATGGTTGGATGTGCCAGGCAGCATTTTTCACCAGCCTCTAGTATATCATGGGCAACACATCTGCTGTTGTCCATGTTCTAACATCCCTGTTCTAAAGGTGCCTCTACTCACTGATTACTTTTCACTCTTCACCAGGGATTTTCAGGCTTACCCAAATGAAAGTTGGTAGACCCAGAAAAGAAGGGTAGGGTCCTCATTTTAAAAGTGTTTCACATCAAAAGGGCTAATAATTTCCTCCCTGTGAACTTGTATTTCTACACTGACTGTGAGGAAACTCAATGTGTAGAGCAACCCAGTAGAATCTCAATTGCTACTTTGGCAATCCATGACAAACATCTTTCCGGGATACCATAAAAACACTATATACATACGTACATACATATATGTATATATGTATGTATGTATGTACATACGTGTATATATATAACTGCTACAGGCTACAGGCTCCAAGACTTACGAACCATGTGATCATGACCTGTGCTGACATTGGACACTTAACCGATATAGCCACCCAGGTGCCCTGAAAATTATTCTCTATAGAGAAATAAGCTGTTGCTCCCATTTATTCTCTTTAAATTATTCTATGGTTTTATTTCAAAAAGATATTACAGTATCCTCATCTCTAAGGAATCCAGCAAGTGTTGGAAATATGAACATTCTTCATCAGATATTAACTTAAAGTACTCTAAGGAATTGAGCAAACGTTGGAAATCTGAACATTCTTCTTCAGATACTAACTTAATGTAGTAGTTGGAAATACAGTCTTATTAACGCTACACTTACCAAGGAAACCTTAAAGAAGGTGTTCTCAACACTCATTTAAGAAGGTACTGTTTTGGGGCGCCTGGGTGGTGCAGTCGGTTAAGCGTCCGACTTCAGCCAGGTCACGATCTCGCGGTCCGGGAGTTCGAGCCCCGCGTCCGGCTCTGGGCTGATGGCTCGGAGCCTGGAGCCTGTTTCCGATTCTGTGTCTCCCTCTGCCTCTGCCCCTCCCCCGTTCATGCTCTGTCTCTCTCTGTCCCAAAAATAAATAAACGTTGAAAAAAAAAGTTTTTTTTAAACAAGAAGGTACTGCTTTGCAACATCCTATAGCCTGAAAAGCTACTGAGGACTTTAGTGGCAAAAATCACAATAGTAAAGGTATCTCACTCACACACACACATTGTCTGACATATTGATTCTAGAGAGGATAGATGGGCAGACATTCTAGATGTAATGTGCTGGGCATTTTATATATGGTCCCCATTAAGAACATGGAGGAATAATGGATCTCAAGGTCACAAGCACATCTGGTTGCAGACGGAGGTCATGTGACATCCAAACTAGTGGATCTTCTCACTCCTCAAGGACCTCACATCATTTTCCCTACATCTCCTTTCTTCAAATGAAGCCTTACAAAGTAATGCCAGAGAAACAGAAAATAAGAGGACTGTGCTTGATCGGGCCAATATCTTCCTTATTACAGAGCCCAGGTGTTTCATGGAAAACCACAGGAGGCACATTTTAAAACTTTGAAGTGTTTTCTAAAAATCTCTTGTCAGTCCAGAGGCTTAACAACTGGTCCTCTTGATATTAGAAAACATGAATCTTCCAGGGAATGTGATGAATGTTAAATCATCAAAGGTCATGAAAACCAGCTTGGAATTATAGACTCTGAATAGCCTTGAGAATCAAGTAATGCACTGGAACTTTGTGACCCCAGATGAGATGATGTCTAAAATATCCTGTGTTGTGTAGATCACTGTGGCTCTGCTTGAGGACAGTGAGGTTTGAAGAGTAGGAGACAGTGAGAGATTTCCTAACAATAAATCCCTGGTCACATACACAGTAATGGTCTGGATAAACTGTAAGCCCAACACACACCCTGGCCGCACCAGCACAAGAGTCCTTTCTTACCTAGGTTACCAGCTTTTCACAGTGACTGTGACAAGGCAACCCTTTTACATACCACCTCACACACAGTGTCACACACAGTCACACACACAGTCTCTTTCTCAAACACTCACACTCACACATCACTCCCATGCACTCATACACCCATAAAACAAGGACATCGGGATGGCCCATACACTTCTTTGTGCATAGACTGTATGCATTTCAGTTCACAGTCCTCACAATAACTGTTAAAAGCCATGAGTCCACGCTGGAGACAAAATGTTTGGATCAGAATCTCTGCTGTGTAAACTCTACAAATGCTTCCCATGCCTGTGTGTGTCCTGTTCTGAACTGTCAGACCAGAAGGGTCTACCATCTCTTCCAGTTCCAAGGAGAAGTCCCCTAACAGCCCCCCTGTCCATTTGGGGATGTGGTCAGTGGGTGGGATATGCCTGGGAAGAGAGAATGGTTGTGGCATCCACATCTAGGAATTTCCACACAAAACCTTTTACTCCCCCTCTGACTTCTCTCATATACCCAAGTAAGCATTCTCACAGGTGATTCTAAACTTCCTGAGATAAACAATACAGAATAGACAAGAGGTCATCACTTCATTAAAGAAAATTAGTAGAGATTCTCCCTCTACTGACTATACTAAAGGTACATAAGAAAATGGTTCCAACCCCTGTGAGTAAATGCAGCTGCCTTTCTGGTATACGAGTTACCCAGTGTGGGTTCTTCTGCCCCCATCTTTTTTTATTTCAAACATTTCTATGTGTTGCAATTTTGATTCCTAAAACATATTTTATTTTTATTATTACACAGGCAGATAATCTTTGTGAAAGTAAAATAAACATGATTAGTGGTCAGTAATAAAATCTGACAGGTGCTTATTAAACATTTGACAGATATGTTCCATTAAACTTACACCTAACATGCTGTAGATGAAAGGAAAGATTGGAATCACTGACCCCTTTCTAAAAAGTGTTCACCTTAGAAAATAGTTACATTACTAAGAGAGTTTCTTCAACTCATTTTAATTATCTCTAAACACCACTTAATGAGAGTCACAGGGTCATGCATTGTCTCTCCCAGTGAACTTATATGGCACTGCCATTCTGTCTTTCCAGGATATTGACATAAAACAGGGACAGTTTCCTAAATTTCTTGAAGCTCTTATCATTGGTACATTTTCATAACCTTTCTATTGGGCAAAAGATACTCATTTAAATACAAAAATAGTAAACTATTTATACATGTCAATAACTGCTCGCTTTTATGAATATCTATATTTTTAAAAAGAATTAGTGACAACTGTGAAATTGGTTTTTTAACAGTTTTTAACAGTTTTACTGAGATACAATTTACATATCATACACGTCACCCATTTCAAATATGCGATTCAGTGGAGTTTAGTATATGGACAGACTTGTGGAATGATCACCGCTTCAAGATTAGCATACGATCATCACCCCGAGGAGAACCTGTGCCCTTAGCACCAGCCCTCTTTTCCTGCAATCCCACTACCTGAAGCAACCTCCAGTCTATTTTCTGTCTGAACATTTACTTTTCTGAACATCCTGTATAAAGAAAATCATATAATGAATAGTCACTTTTGTGACTGGCCACTTTCTTTTGGGTAACGTTACCAAGATTCATCCGTGTTGTAGCATTTTAGAGCACCTCTTTAACATGTCACTGTTCCACAGCCCCTTCCCATGACCATATTGCCTGGTAATTTCTCACTGCTCCCGTTGATGAAATCCCAACATAGAGAAAATAGCCATGCACATTAGCCCATGAGGTGATTTGTTTTTACCTGGTTACAACAGAGCAACAGCCCACAAAACCATGCAGTCTGTTCTCCTACAAAAGGTAATCAATAAACTGATCAATTGCTTGTTTGTTATAGACAACCATTCATAGAGCACTGGCCATGGGACAATAAGATGTTAAGATGGTCTCAAAGGCGACCTGTGAAGAAAAGTGGTTCTCTACTCATAATTGCAGTGAGAGCCCCCTCACGTTCAGATGGCATGTTCCCATATAAAGCACTCTCTTTTCTTTTGTTTTTAATGTATTTTTAGTTTTGAGACAGAGAGAGACAGGGCATGAGCAGGGGAGGGGCAGAGAGAGAGGGAGACACAGAATCCGAAGCAGGCTCCAGGCTCTGAGCTATCAGCACAGAGACCGACGCGGGGCTCGGACCCACGGACCATGAGTTCATGACCCAGGCCAAAGTCAGCCGCTGAACCAACTAAGCCACCCAGGTGCCCCACACTCTCTTTTCTTTATGGGACATCTGGGCACTGTGCTCTCCAGTAGATCATTTCTCTGACATCATCTGAGACATTATGAGTGTTACAAAGGTCAAAACTGTATCGTATCCTTCACTTATATAAGAAGACTACATTAACACTCTTAGCATACTGCTAATTGTCTCCCAAATGGACAAATGCAGGAATTTTGGTACTCATCATTCTCATGCGTGTGATTCTATGTGACTATTTGTGTTGTATTTTAGGCAGAGTGGTCACTGTGTCTAGCATAACGAGCTTCATAGCTCTTAAGAACTGCAGCTCAGAACTGCAGAACTCTAGAAGTGAGACCATCACAGAGGAGGAGCTGGTGGGGCTCATGAACAAGTTCGTGGAAGACACAAAGA
>NW_024422492.1:0-5054 GCF_014898765.1 Herpailurus yagouaroundi | reverse complement strand
CCTTCACACTGGCATGGATCAGATTCTCAGGGACCTCACCCAGGTTTTTCCAAGTTTCTTTCTGATTGGGTCTGAGTCATTTGGTAAATATTAACCTATTTTGCAATAAACAACATATTGTAAACAAAGGTACACAGAAAACCCATTGTGCACCCTTCCCTTAGCATCCCCAAGTGGTGCCAAGTTACAAAGCTACACGGCACCAGCCAGCCAGATAATTCACACCGGGACAATAGTGTTACCTAACACAGAAATGGCTGAGAATTCACGTTTGCAAATGAAAAAAAAAAAAAAAAAAATGCTATCGTCACTTCATGGAATATTCTCAGGAGGCAACTGCTTACTGACCTATTCTCCTTCTTCCTTACCAGTTGATGATCACACACCCTTACATATTAAAGCAGAATTGACAATGAAAACAAACTTCTTTGGTACGCGAAACGTGTGCACAGAACTGCTGCCTCTAATGAAACGCCAAGGTAGGTGTGATCAGGGGCCCAAGCAGTGCCATTTCTGGAATGATCTGGCTCCTGCCTCTCTGACCTTATCTAAGGGCCCTGCTCCCTCTCGCTTCTCAGCCACACCCGCTTCACTGCTGTGTCCCCACCACACAGGTGCCCTTCTCCTCAGGACTCTGTACACGTGTGTCCAGCAGCGAGCAGTGCCTTCTGTCCTGCTGGCCTTTCACAACTGGCTCTTTCTTCTCCTTCACATCTTCATTTCAAATTCTCCTCACAAAGGCCTTTCCTGCCTCTGTACCCCTCACAGGTGCACTTCCCTGGGAATTCCTTCCTGGACCCTTTCTCTTCCTTCTGCCTTCCTCTGAGTGATTTTATTCAGGCTAGTGGACTCTTCACCATCCAAACTTCTCAGGCTCCCCTAAAATCTGTCAGCTGCCTAGAACATTCCCTAGAGCATTCTCTTCCTACCTCTTCTTCTCCTCAGGATGCCCTCCCTTCCCTCCTCAGATCCGACCCCTCCAGCTGCCCACCCAACCCCCCACCTAAGCATCTCAAATGTGTCCAGATGACACCTGTGATTTCCCAATATCATCCTGGTCATGGACCACTCCATCCACCCACCATGAAAAATGAGGTCACCATGCCCACCTCCTGATTATCACTGACCAGATCCTAACAGTTGTCCTATAGATTTTGTCCCCCAAGCTTCCAACTTGGGGGAAGCTTCCAGCTTTCTCCATCCCAACTCTCCAACAGACTCGGCTGTCATTTCTGGACAATTGAAACCTTCCTAAGAGATGCTGTTTCTTCTGTCTTTTCCTTTCTGGTGATTCTCTGTACTCCCTGAGTGCTCACTTTCTCGCAAAAGCCCTTCAAGAGCAAAGTCCAATCCTGAGCACGACTCGTAGTGATCTCTGTCGTCAGACCTGCCAAAGTCCAGGCCCATCAACCTCCCTTCACCTCGATCATTGTTTGCACAAACAAACTGTCCCAATTCCTTGGTTGTAAACTACTGCAATATTTACCCCCACGTTAATGTGATGGGGAACCACCACCCATTCAGTACACTAATTAAATAAGCTGATACTTTTAGAAAGATTAGGATGTCTGGCTTGAATGAGTACGTGCGTGTACAGTTTACCCTCAGTTCTGCCTCCATTGCCTCTTCATTCCTGGAAACTTCCATCACTTCTTCTACCACTGGCTTCATTGGCACCCAAAGGGCAGCTCTCAAATGTCCCCCGACTCCTTTACTCACCACAACGTTGATGTTGGACGAGTCCCGTGTGCCAGCATCACACATCCTACACGTATTCCCCTACACGCAAAAATCATACTCTGGCTGATTGTTTTCTCACTTACTAAGCAGTGTGGGTGCCTGCTGTGTATTTGGCCTCGGACCAGAATGAGGAATGAGTGTTCTTCTGCATTTGCTAAGGCAGGCTCTAATCAAATATTGATCTTGCCTCAGGAAAACTAGACTCAGGGACATGGAAATGCAAGCTATATTCTCAGTGTAAGACCAGGGTTCCCTTGCCTTTGGAAATAAGAGAGTTCTTCCATTATTTGAGGGGATGGCAGCCACAGTGGTTCATGTTATCAGAACATTACCCTCTTTGGGGAGACTATCTGGGAGAAGTCCTAGCTAGGGCAGCCAAAGGAAATGCTGTCCTTCCCCCCCCCCCCCATACTTCAGAAACCAGGATACAAAGAACAATCTCCAATGACACCCACCAGTTCTCTGTGGGTCAGAACACATGCAAAAGGCCAACGTGTGCTCTGTTTTTAGGTGCATAAGGACAAACCAAAAGACAGAATTGTGACTTTAAGGATATTGAGAGATAGTAAATGTTGATTTTTCTTATTTTTTTAACCAACAGAATCATCCAGGCACCCCTACTCTTACATTTTTTTCAGTTTATTTATTTATTTATTTATTTATCTATCTTGAGAGAGAGAAAGGAAGAGAGAGAGCCAGTAGGGAGAGGCAGAGAGAGTAGGAGAGAGAGAAGCCAGCCCCATGCTTTCATTGCAGAGCCCAAAGGAGCCTTGAACTCATGAGCCAAGAGATCATGACCTGAGCAAAATTAAGAGTTGACGCTTAACCAACTGAGCCACTCAGGGACTCCAATTCTTCTTATATTTTAATCCTCTTTTCAATAACAGTTTTAGTTAAACCATTTAGGCAGAAAATGAAGATAAGAACTTAAAACAACCAGGTGCCTATCACCAGTCTTAACCATGCAATTAGTATCAAAGTCATATAAATCCCTTCCCACATTCCATATCATTTCACTCTCATTCCACCAAAATTCCTATTCCTGAATTTGAAAGATATTCGCTTTAAAAGGATAAGCTGTTGTTATTCTTTCACTCTTTAAATTATACTCTACATTTATTTCAAAAAGATATTAAGGTATAATCATCTCTAAGGAATTGAACAAACATTGGAAAGCTGAGCACTCTTGCTCATCAGATATAAGCTTAAAATACTAGGCAATAATATGGTCTTATTAAGGCTACTGTTAGCAAAGAACCCTTACAGAAGATGTTCTCAACCTTCCTTTGAGAAGGTACCGCTTTGCAATATCCTGTAGTCTTAAAAACCACTAGAGAAATTTGGAGAGAAAGTTACAATAGCAAATGTATCTCACTCACACTCATTCTGACATATTGATTCTAGAAAGGATAGGTGGCTGGACATTTCTAGGTGTGATGTGCTAGGCATTTTATATATGGTCCCCATTAAGAACCTGGAGGAATAATGGATTTCAAGGTCACAAGCACAGCTGGCTGAAGACCGAGGTCATGTGACATCCAAACTAGTGGTTCTTCCCACTACTCAAGGTCCTCAAATCATTTTCCCTACATATCCCTTCTTCAAATGAAGCCTTACCCAGTAAGGCAAGGGAAACAGAAAATAAAAGGACTCTGCTCTATTGGGCCAATGCCTTCCTTATAGCAAGACCCCCAGGTACCTCAGGGAAAACCACAGGAGGCACATTTCAAAACTTGAAGTGTTTTCTGAAAAACCCTTATCAGTCAAGACACTAAAGAACTGGTCCTCTTGATATTAGAAAACATGGATCTTCCAGGGAATGTGACAAATGTTAAATCATCAAAGGTCATGAGAACCAGCTTGGGCTCACAGATTCTGAATAGCCTTGAGAGTCAAATGCTGCCCTTGAAGTTTGTGACCCCAGATGAGATGATGTCTAAAAGACCTTGTGGTGTGGAGATCACTGTGGCTGTGCTTTAGGACACTGAAGTTTGGAGAGGGAGAGATGTTCCTAAATAGATCCCTGGCCACATACAGAGTAATGGCCTGGATAGACTATAAGCCTGAGACACACGCCAGCCCCACCAGAACAAGAGTCCTTTCGTATCTGGGTGACATGCTTTCACACTGATTGTGACGGGGCAATTCCTTTACACGCTACCTCATACAGGTCACACACTTACAGTCACACATCCAGTCTCTTTCGCACACACTCACATGCAGACATACGACACACTCAAATGCACTCACACACCCTTATCACAAGGTCTTATGGATGGTCCATAAACTTCTTTTCTTTTAAGTTTACTTACTTATATTTGACAGAGAGGGCACGAGTGAGGGAGGGGCAGAGAGCGAGAATGAGCATCCCAAGCAGGCTCCAAACTGTCAGCACGGAGCCCAACGTGGGGCTCAAACCCATGAACCGTGAGATCGTGACCTGAGTTGAAATCAAGAATCAGTTGCTTAACTGACTAAGCCATCCAGGCGCCCCACCCTTAAACTTTGTAGCGCATGGGCTGCGTGCATTCCAGCTCAGAGTTCTCAAAATGACACACGAAAGCCATGAGTCTACTCTAGAGACAAAATGTTTGGATCAGACACTTGGCTGTATAAACTCCATAAGTACTTCCTATTCCTGCACTTGTGTTTCCTGTCCTGAGCTGTCACACCAGAAGGGTCTACCATCTCACCCAGCTCTGAGGTGAAGCCCGCTGACAGCCAGCCTGCCACTTGCAAATGTGGTCAGTGCAGGGGACAGGCCTGGGTTGAGGGAATGGTTGCAGCATCTACTATGAGGAATTTACCTACAAAACCTTTTACTCCCTGTCAGACTCCCTGAAATACACAGGTAAGCATTTTCACAGGTGATTCTAGACTTCCTGAGATAGACAATACAGAATAGACAAGAGGGCATCACTTCATTATACATTATACACAGCGTGCAGAAAGTTTGTAGAGTTTCTCCATCTAGTGTCTATAGTAAAGGTACATAAGAAAATGGCTCCAAGCCCCTATGAGTAAATGTTGCTGTCTTTCTGGTATACCAGTTACCCAGGGTGGGTTCCTCTGCCCCTGTCTTATTTCATAAACTTCTGTGTTTTGCAATTTTGAAACATTAATGTGTATTATTTTTATTTTGAGACAGGCAGATGATATTTTTAAAATAAAATAAATCTAATTAGTTAAGTAATCAAACATGAGAGGTGCTTACTAAACCATTTAACACATAAGTTCCGTTAAAGTGACACTTAACATGTTTTAGATGAAAGGAAGGACTGGAATAACTGACCCCTTTCTAAAAGGTGTTTATG
>NW_024422491.1:6828-8579 GCF_014898765.1 Herpailurus yagouaroundi | reverse complement strand
CGCCTTCGCGTGCGCGTGCGCCCAGGTTCCCGGAAACGCCACGGCCGTTCCCCGCCCCGCGGCGCCGGGGTCAGGGGTAAGAAAACCCTGCGGTCCCCGGGCAGGGAATCTGAGCTCCATACAGCTGGCCTGCCGAGTCCTTCCTTCCCTAATAGAGGGGACGAACCTCCTCCGGCGTGCGTCCCGACCCGGCCCCTAAAGCCGCCAGGCCCCGCCTGGTCCCTCCATCCACCGACTCGGGCCGAGGTAGCGTCCTAGCAGACAGCGTCAGGCCCCACCTGCCAACCTTTGCCTTGACCCCGCCCTTCCCTTCCCCGGCCGACCCGGCCCCGCCCCTTTACTCGGTTAGTCCCGCCCCACTTCACGTTCTTTATAGTAGCTCTCCGGGTACCATCTTTACCGAAGTTCAAATCCTTCCTGGATATGGAGCTCAATTTCTGCCTCCTCCCCCGCCTTGATTGCCATCTATGCTTAGTGACTTGCTTCCAGAGAGTACATTGTGCAAAGGGGAGAATATTAACTACAGTGGAGAAACCTGGCTGATACTCCCTGGTCACGTGATGAGGATTGATAGTAATCATGTTGATGTTGCGTTCACCATATGTAAGAAGGGTAGTTCATCTCTGGTATTCCTCCCGAAACCTCATAACCCCAGTTCTTCCTTGCGGAAAATACTAGACAAACCCAAAAACACCCGACCATGTACATTGACAAAAGCTGTCAAGTTCGTGTAAAACAAGTGAACTCTTGAGAGTCTCTCATTAGGCGGAGAAAATTAAGGAGACATGACAGTTACATGTAATGCGGCATTCTGGAGGGCATCCCGGAAAGGAAAAAGGGTTCTAAGGGGAAAGCTAGTAAAATCCAAATAAAGCACGGAGCTTAGTCAATACTACTGTTCCATGTTGCTTCCTTGTGACCAATAATAGATTCTAATAATAGAATTCGATGAGGAGTACATGGAAGTTCTCTAGTACATTTGCCACTTTGCAGCAAATCCATTCTAAAATTACGTTTATTGAAAAGTAAAAGGGGGACCGCAAAACGTCGGTTCAGATTTGAATCTGATTCATGCCATCATCAAGGATCAAGGCTCTTTCTAATTTTCACCTGTAGTTTGCTTCCTCATGGTGTCAAGACAGTTTTTCTGCAGCTCCAGCATCACGATCTCACACAAATGCATTCAAGACAGGAAGAAAAGGATCACGTGAAACAAGTATTTTCCTTTCATGAGGGAGGAAAATAATGTCTACTACCTTTTTCTAGATGGGAATTGACAAAGATGCTCCCCTTCAGCAAACTCAAGCCAGGCTGCTCTGAGGCTGCTTCTCAACGAGACCTCAACCCTGGCCTATGAAAAGTACAAACTCAGAACAACTGGTTTCATCCACTACCCGCCCCCTACACACACAAATTAAAAGACTTAGCATTATATTTTCAAAAAGCAAACATTAACTTAGTTTCTAATAGCTCACAGCCACATCCTTAAGGCGATCCTAGCCCTCTATACCTGCGAAAAGAATATCTGTTTGTTCTAACCAACAATTGATAATGGGCCCTTGGGGCGCCTGGGTGGCGCAGTCGGTTGAGCGTCCGACTTCAGCTCAGGTCACGATCTCACGGGCCAGGAGTTCGAGCCCGCGTCGGGCTCTGGGCTGATGGCTCGGAGCCTGGAGCCTGTTTCCGATTCTGTGTCTCCCTCTTTCTCTGCCCCTCCCCCGTTCATGCTCTGTCTCTCTCTGTCCCAAAAA